>NC_072734.1:100225611-100525611 GCF_026930045.1 Uloborus diversus
CACGGGTTTGTCCGGAGTTTGCTAGAGCTCTTTCAACTGTATTTAAGTGTTTATTTTATACTGCGATGAATTTTAGAAGCTTTTTTTAAATTTCCGAGCATCGTAAAAAATATTTGTTTTATTTTCTAAGAAAAACAATTTTTTCTGTTCAGTTTTTAATGTAATTAATTTATGCAATTAGTAATTTTTTGTGCATTAACTTACTTAAATTGATCTTGTGCATTTCGAGAAAAAATTCAATGAAAATTTTATTTGTTGCTCACATGTTTCCTACCTTTTTTGTGGACCACGTACTGGTCATCAGTACGCGATAAATATAAAATGCAGAACTGATAATAGTTTTATTTGTAAAAAAAACACTCTACAAATACAGAACTGATAATAGTTTTATTTGTAAAAAAAAAACACTCTACCGTTAAGCCGGTCCTTGAAGAGTTAACACCATTCGCCTTCGATGGTTAAGACTGTTTTAACACCACACTGTTAAAAAAATCCAGAAATTTTAAGGTAAAAGTTACTGGCATCTATGTTGCAAGTAACTTTTACCATAAAATCCTATGTTACTGTAAAATTTTACGGTAGAATAAACGAGAGTTAGAAAACGCAAAATGCAAGTTCGATCTCGAGACCTTCGGACTGCCAGTCGGCTTTGCTACCCATCATACGAGTTAGGACACATGAGTAAGGAGAAATACGGTGTTATGGGCTTTGCATTGTAAGTCACATGGTGTATCGATTTGCGCTGCAATCATTTATTTTTTTTTGGTACAGTTACTGTAATTTTTTTCTGTACTGTAAACGCTCCATTTTTTCAGTAATATTTACCATAAAAGTTTCCTGAATTTTTAACAGTGTAGGGTATGAAGATATTTTGGTTTTTTCCTACCGAACGGCGATGTAAGTTAGATTTATATCGAATTTTGTGAACATTGGTCGAGTAGGTTTTGTGTTGATTCATTGAACATATGTGGCATTGAGAAGCGAAGGGGCGTTTGTGGACTTTTTAAGTTTTGAATAAAAAGCGTTTAACGTTCAGATCCAAAATAGGATTCTTTCATTGAACTTTTTTTCTAAATCTTGCTGTATAGCAACACTTACCAGAACTACTATTACCACTAGAGCTACTATTTCTTTTGCCTCACAACAAAGAAGAGGCTGTAATAACATTTGCACTAATTATCTCGAAATTTTTAGCTTTGGCACTTGCACCCTTTTCCTTCTCACTGCCTCAAATGTGTGTGTCTATGTATTCCATTAAAGATACAACTAATTTCCAAAATTTGATTCCACTTAGAAATTTCACTCAGAAATATTCGGATAGCTAATGACACTTAAACTTTAATTAGAAAATCATCTTGATTAAAAGTAAAAACAAAGCAGTATGAATGCAGGTGTTAGGATGGGGGGAAAACATTTGTGATGCTTTTAAAATAAAATTACTATGCATTTTTTATTTTTTATTTTTTGTTGTTTTATGCTCGTATTAAAAGATTTTCATGACTCACTCAAAATCATGGAAAAAATATAATTTATAAATAATTTGTATTCAATAGCTTATAAAATAAATCTTGAACTTAGGAAACATATATGTATGTTCCATATGGTTCATAAATAATTAATACACAAATTGAAGTGAACGTCGTAGAATAATACTTTGGAAATACGACTAAGTTGTGCGAGTTTTGCCAGGGGGTACGCTTTTTTCTATCCAGGTTTCAGGCGACATTAAAGAATTTCACCACGTTTCTGAATCTTCTTTATCTTTACTAATAATAAAGCTGAAAGTCTCTCTGTCTGTCAGGATCTCTCTGTCCGGATCTCTGTCTGTCTGTCAGGATCTCTGTGACGCGCATAGTGCCTAGACCGTTCGGCCGATTTTCATGAAATTTGGCACAAAGTTAGTTTGTAGCATGGGGGTGTGCATTTCGAAGCGATTTTTCGAAAATTCGATGTAATTCTTTTTCTGTTCCAATTTTAAGAACAAAATTATCATAAGATGGACGAGTAAATTACGAAATTATCATAACGTGGAATTGTAACATGGGTACAAGCCAATTGGCGAGAAAATTCAACATACATTATTTGTAAATATACAGGCGAACCAAAAGACCTTTTAATTTTTCTATTACGGGCAAAGCCGTGCGGGTACCACTAGTTGAAGAATAAGCAAGGAGGAGAAACATGAGCTGCTCTGCAAGGGTTGAGCTTTAGAGGACTTTTAGAGGAATATTTAAAAGGGTTTGGGAATGCTTTTGAAGTGGGGAATGACGTTTTCCAGAAGTTTTAAATTACAGAAAGTGTACTGATGCCCTCAACTGTTTTTTTTTCCTTTTAAATTCTTAATGAATATCAGACAATTTGTTCTACCTATCAAGACACCTCCCTTCAAGAAAAATTCAAAATTGGAGCATTTTATTAGTTTATTTTCCTTAAGTTTTATTTAATATGCTTTCCTTTGCAAAGCGGGGATTACATCAATTTAAAATATTGCTGCAGTCCTCCGGGATTGAAGCAGATATTTCTAAGTACACAGGATTTCCCGACGGAGTATTAAATTGAACTCCAAACGATATTCTGAATTCGTTCAAAGCTCTAGGGGGATTTTTCAGGGATCAAGAAATAAGCAAATTTTAAGTCTGAGTAAAACATTAAGCCTTAAGTAACGTGGAACGGTGAATATTTCTGGTGAGCTTTGCTTCTAATACGATTTGTCTCGAGATCAACTAAATGTCTAGAGATTAATAATTTTTAATTGGCTTGCAGAATTGACTCGTGGAGAGTGTTACCCAAGAAAGAGCTCAAAATGAAGATTATCGGTAAAAAGTTTAAAATTTATACAAAAACTTTGAATTTGTTTTTGGAAAGTAAAATATTTTGCAATCAAAGGTTGACTACTGTGTTCACTACACTGTAAAAAAAAATTCGGAAACGTTTCTGAGTATATCGTGCAGCTGCGGTTCATGAAATTTTCAAAAACGTTTCTGAGTATTTCGGAATTCTCTTTCTGTAATGTCCGGAAACGTGTCTGAGTATTTCGGAATCCTCTTTCTGTAATGTCCAGAAACGTGTCTGAGTATTTCGGAATCCTCTTTCTATAATTTCCAGAAATGTTTCTGAGTATTTTGGAATCCTCTTTCTGTAATTTTCAGAAACGTTTCTGAGTATTTCGGAATCCCCTTTCCGTACTTTCCAGAAATGTTTCTGAGTATTCTGTGCAGCTGTGGTTCATAAAAGTTTCGAAAACGTTTCCGAGTATTTCGGAATTCTCAAAACAATTTCCAAAAACGTTTCTGAAAATTTCGGAATCCTTTTTCCGTGATTTTTTCTAAAAAATAATCTACAGTATTGCATGCCATATCAGTTTCAATTCTTTCATATCTAAGAGCAATGAAACAAGCAATTTTAGAATCATTCGTGGATTTTTTTTTTCTGAATTTCTAATGACAAATAACATGGTTAACAGCATAACATATGCACAGTTATAAATTTTTGAAAATTTATGAAATAATATAGTAGTTTCATTCATAATCACAAAATCGTCGGGGGAGGGAAGGGGAGTACTTTCTCAAAAGTGGGATTGTTTGTTAAACAATATTAAACTTCAGTTTTTCTCTCAATATTTTCAAGACAAAATTATCAACATATTGTATTTTTAATGCAGAACTTAAAAACGTACCTTGTATCAAACTTGATAGCTTTTATTTTCGGATAAAATTTGACAGAACTTACCTACACTTTGCGTTCCGAAATTCGTTCACGTCAAGTCAATTTCTTTGACGAACAAAGTGTACCGAAAAGTACCAACAGAGAAATTGATGAATTTAAATATGACACCAAAGTCCCCCTGCTGGAACCATTCGGGTTTATTCCTCTGTTCTTGCCCTTTTCCAGTTTATCACAAATATAGATACTTAATCAAAATAGGTTACTGATTTAGAGTGTGCGCAAAATGCATTATATATTTTATTTATTAAAACATTGAACTCTATTACATGATTATTCCATTTCATACATATGAGAGTTCCCCCCCCCCACACCATAAGAGTGATGGTGCACCCATAAAATGATATAAAGCGCCCCCACTTTAAAAAAAGCAACCTCTTGAAAATGTCAATGGCACAGTCTGCGTGGTGAACGCCCCTCGTCTTCTCACCATATGTGCATTGCATATTAATAACATAGTATTTAAAAACTGATCACTTTTAAAACGATGACATGAAATAATATTACTTTTTATTTCAGCATGTAAATGCAGCTGTTCCATTTTTGCCACTGACTCATTCCTCCTGAGTGTCCTACATTAAACTTGTATATCCACGAAGGAAATGTTATTTTCGGAGCTAATGTCAAGGAATTTTTTTATTGTTAACCACATTTAACATAATGAATAAGCAGATGAATTAATTTCATAACTATGTTCTTACTAATAGATAACATGGTCATTTTATAATGGTATAAATATTTTTTAATGAATGAATAAATTATAATAAAAAAAGATAAATTATACCGACACATTTTTTGTGAAGCATATTACAATACTAGAAAATATTTGCATTACCATATTTCTAATGAATTAAACAATTGATTTTTTTTCTTTTTGAACCAAAATGTATGTACATCCAAGTATTTCGAAATAACTTTTCTGTGATTGCTTCTCGAATATAAATCTTACTTCTTTTGCGTAATTAATCAGTTTCAGTTGGTTACAACAAATAGTACACCGCGCACATAGGTATGTAGGATAACTTTAAATTAATTCAATAAACCCAAAAACAGTTACAATTGGAGCCTCATCAAATGCAAATCAACAAAAATATAAATGTATATAACAACATGTTTTAAAATATTCATTAATACTTACAAGTGAACATGAGCGGAAGAAAATCTAAGTACCTCCATTACAACTGAATAAGTAATCCAAAGGGTTTCGTTTCATCAAGTATAAACACGGGTGTTGAAACTATTCACGCTTGAACACACAATATATATCTAATTGTGGTCGCATTGGAAATTGTAAAGAAGCAAATGGTTATTAACTAACTTAATAGCTGCGTACATCGTCTAAAAAATCAAAGGCAGTCCAAAATGCAAAGGCGTAAAATTAGTTTCGACACATTTTACTACTCTCTAGACATGAACTAACAAGCAATCCAATGCTGAACAGTTGCTGACTGCAGCAACCATAGATAAGAAAAAAAGAAGTTCTCGTTATTTCCGACTCATTGGCGCCTGTATTGGAAGGATGAAATAGGTTTCGAAGCGTTGCGTCATCACTTCCGCTTCTAGATATCTTGAAATAACAAAAAGCTTTCTGAATATTGAGGAGTTCGCTATTGGATGAAGGATTCCTACTATTTCGGAAACGTTTCCGATATATCCAGAAACGTTTCCGAAATTTGTTACAGTGTATGATATATTGATAACATAATAGATTTATCGTTAGTTTAGTTTTGAAAGAGGAAAAGGTGGCTTCTATTGTTGACGTATTGATGTAATTGACGTATTTATGGCTAATCGAGAGTTTTTCAATACCAAAATCAAGTTTTATTATTATTATTATTATTCATTTATTTATTATCTTTTACGTACTATTCTGCAAGAAAAAGCCAACCGTTTTAGAAATACGTTTGTTAGTTTAGAATTAAAAAAACGTATTGTGATTCCCAATATCAATTTACACATTAAAACATTAAAAGGAATAAACAGTTAAAACTATTGTGTAAATACTGACAGTTTCATGGCAAAAACATAAATTTATTGTGTACGTGTGTGATTGAATAACTAGGTAGAAGAAAACTAAATGTTTACAATACCTTGCAGCATACTTCCACTTGTGTCCCGATACTCCGAATGTACTGCCGCAGTTGAACCCGAGCCAACCCCACCTGCAATATAAGTATTTTGTGGAATATATATATACAGTGACGTTGCTACGAAGGGGGTCCACCCCGGGTGTCACCTGTCTGGAGGTAACACCTAGAGTGAAATTGCAAGCTTTTGAAAAATATAAAGCTAAAATTCATTTTTAAGACTACAAATGTTAAAATTCTCCCGGGGAGGGGGTGTCCCCACAAATAAATACCGCAATGAGAATCACTTATGCTAGGTACGCCATATATATATATATATAGATATATATATATATATATATATATATATATATATATATATATATATATATATATATATGGATGTATTTATTTTTTGAGGACGAGTTTTCAGAAGATATTTGAACTAATAAATCCGTACTTAAAGGAAACAAATGTACTGAAATGTATCTTTAAGGCCACATTATTTTTCATTAGTTTCGTGCATCTTTACTACCCTTTAACATCCTTCGATATTGCTTCGCTTTTCGTAACATGTGCCAAAGCATTTTCTCTCGAGGCTTTTTATTTTCTCTTAAATTGCAAACTTGCAAAGTGGTTGTTAAGAAACCCCGCGCGCGACGAAAGTCAAATATTTCACTTTATATCTTCAATATCTTTTGATTTCCATTTACTAGAACTGCAAGGCGGGAAGAGGGGGCTTTTATTCCGCAGTCTTTTTCAGTTGTTTTAGTTTTGGTGGTAAGTAAAAATAGATCGGGAAATAAAACCTTTAAAGAAATGCAAAATAGTTAAGAGTTTAAACAGCTTAGATAAGGGTTTTTTTTTTCATTACACTTATAATTTCTGCCTAATTTAAAATTACTTATTCCCAATGAGTAGCCTGATGGTATCGCTAATGTTTAAAAAAATAATAGTTTAAAAAACTAAAAAAACACGCTTTCGTAGCAAAATGAACTAAAAAGTGAAAAATAATCTTTGGATGATAGTAGTAGACCAATCACTTAATTTTATTGTAATACAAAAACGCGTGGGGTGCTGTCTATTTACATTTTTGATTGGAAAACAAATGGAAGAAATTCAAGATAAGATTCTGATAAGAAGCCCCCCATGCTTTTTTGTATTACATTAAAATTAAATGATTGGTCAACTACTATCGTCCAAAGATTATTTTTCACTTTTTAGTTCATTTTGCTACAAAAGCAAGTTTTTTAGTTTTTTAAACTATTATTTTATTTTTCTGTTTTTTAGTCTTATGTTGGAGAATTATCGCAGGCGAAATTGCAATTACTTCTTTTCGTAAAAGTTGAATTGACGAAATTATTTATAAAACGAGTGCGAGGTAATATCTTAAAGTTAAGACAAGGGCATCCCGATGGGAAACTACTGTGAGTCAGCGATGTATGTTTGCGGAAATCATATTTATATTATTTTGAAAATTTGAGATTCATTTGAATAAAAGTTTTGTTCAACAATGATCTGATCAGCAATGAATTTCCAATTGAAGGCTCACCTAAATTTTGGCATGAAATTAATTAAAAACAATCATATTTCATGTTCTAATTACCTTGGAACATTGGAACAAATTTTGTCTGATGCAGAAAAATTAAAGGTTTTTATTGATATTTTTAAATAAGTTTTGCGAGCATTTTTTAATGTTTTTTTTTCTTTTTCACATTGTTGGTTTTCTGCCAAAATATTGATTAAAATTGGAGGAAACTAACAATTAAAAGAGTTAATTAATTAATTTGATTATAGAATATTGCATTGTCATCATGTCTGAGGTCGCGTGCCAAATTTCAAAAGAATCCGATCGGAGGAAGTGGGCAAAATTTGAGCTGCAAGATTCCGTTACAAGATACATACATACATACAGGTGAAGTTAATAAAAGCGTGTTGAAAAAAGGTTCAGTTAAAAGTTTGTTAGCATATGTGTGTGGTTTCGAGATGTTTAGGAAACCCTATAAAACTCCTACAGCTTTGAACTTTGGTACAAAATTGCTTCGGACTAAGTGGTTTGCACCTCTGAATGTTTTTTTTTTTCTCAATTTCGAATTAATATTTTAAGCTAAAATTTGATATAAATTGCCTTATAAAGGGCAAAAAAGAAAATTCTTGATCCCCTAAACATTCCATGTCATTCAAAAGAGCTTTTTTTCTGCACAAGATGAAGTTTGTTCTAATTTTCACAATTGACTAGAGCTGTAAGAGTTTCTGATTTAGCAAATATATCAGTGCAAGCTCATTTCAAGCACTAAACTTCAGGGCAAAATGTTGCTAAACGTGTTTAGGGGACATGAATTAAAAAAAAAAAAACTTTCAATCACTATGCATGCCGTTTTGTTCTTCCTAGGAGTCCTCTTAGCAGGGCCGTCGAGAACCAAAGTAAGCTCCTAATTAGATTGGCCCCCTTTTCCCCATAAAAAGTATAAAAGTTATAGTACTCCGATTCCGAAACGGGCCCCAAGTTTTGACTAGGATGATGTGACCTCTCGTCGGGTCTGCCTCACAGCATCTACATCCTTGATAGTTGGTAGAAAATTAGCTTGAAGCCCGTATGTGCATCTTTCCAAGCGTTTTCTTTTCTTTTTTTTATACGTATTTAAACCAAATTATTTTTTCTTTGAGTAGGATTTTCTTGAGTAGTTTCTTTGAGTAAGATTTTCATAAGGCGTACTTTAATTAAATTCTTCCTATCAGACGAATTAAATAAGTTTGTGAGGCAATATTCGGGGATTGGTAAGCGTTAATGAGAAGCAAGCGAACCTCCCTAGTTGAAGAAGAAATCACCAAAATTCTACTTTCAAGTTTAATTTTAACGTGACCCAAGAAAAAATTTAATTCCCGTATGGGTCATTCTCTAAAAAAGAAAATAATAAAGATAACTAATGGATTTTCTTTTGATTATACAAAATATATTTGAAGAATCATGAACAAAAGCAACACTATTTTAAGTTATAAAAAATTTATGGAACAAAATTCTAATGACTTTTCTGCAATATTTTATTTATTGCGAGGTATTTTTATGCCTGGAATAACTTTATTTTGTCCATGAGATAGTTGTTTGAGTTTAATTTGGCAAGCAAACCATCTTAAAAAAATTCGATTTCTTGTAAAATTAATTGAAATTCTGGCTCCTTGATTCTTTTGCAAAAAGCCTTTATTAGTTCCAGGAAACCTAGATTAAAGACCTCTACAAAAGAAAATGTATAAATAAATGATTACTGTCTCGAAAATTTCATGAAAACTTTGACTAGTTTCTTCTTTTTCAAACCAAGTTTGTGTATCCATAGTCTTCCCAACAAAATCTATGTTTTTTTTCACCTGGAGCGAGAATTCGCGCGAATCTGCCACTTTCTCCTCATTATGAACGTAAAATGATTCCGCAATCCAAACTGTCAGCAGCTCAAACTTATGATCAGGAGTTCCACCCGATGACCTTGTCGTCGTTTATTTTCATCAGTGCGATTCTGGAAATATTTCATGTGGTCACGCGATATTTTTAGCGACGCTATATAAATCTGTTAAAAAAGTGTCACTTATTAGACTAAAAGAGTTTGAAATTTCATTTTTTTTTTTTTTTTTTTTTTGAAGTGAGAAACTTCTCTGCGAGAGCTTTGAAATTCTGATCCAGAACCTTTTTGTGTGACGGAAGTGACATAGTTGTTTCTTAGTTGTTGCCAAAAACAATGACATGTAAAGGTTTTCTTAAAGTTAAAATACTTTCACTTTTTGATTGCTGCCAAAAGTCTATCGTGTGTTTTCGCGACACACATTTTTTTTTCATGTGAAAAACTCGATAGATAATTCTTTTACAAGGTCTGTATAAAAAGTAATGAGAATCATTTTTTCCTGATGTGACTGTACCTCTCAAGTGCGCAGAAACTAGTTAGGTCGGTGGTGGGGGGTACTGGTGGGACTCACTCCGGTCCGCAGTCACCTGGGAGTCTTGGTTCGGGCAGCATCGTTGTTATGGTGGACCTCTGTTGCAAACGTCGATTCCAGCTCCAAAATGCAGATAACATTTGAGCAGCGTTACGCGATTAAGTTTTGTGTGGAATTCGGAAAATCGGTCTCAGAGGCTTCAGAGATGTGTAAGCAAGTGTTCGGAGATAATTGTCTGTCAAAGGCGCATGTGTTCCGGTGGCACAAGTGTTTCAAAGATGGGAGAGCGTCGAGGATGAATTTCAAGCAGGGTGTCGGTCAACCATCAGAACGTACGCAAATGTGGAACTTGTGCGTGTTGTGTTAAATTCGGACCACGGATTAAGTGTGAGAACGATTGCAGAAGTAGTTGGACTTGATAAAATGACAATTCACAGCATCAACATTGAAAACTTGAGAAATGCTGGAAACACCTGATTCATTCCCCCAGACTTCCTGGTCAATAATGGTATGTCTATGCTACCACAGCTCGCCTACAGCCACTATTTAGCTCAGCCGACTTCTTTCTATTCCAGAAGATGAAAACATCACTAACAGGGCATCACCACACTGTCAAAAATGAAACGCTCAATTTTGACGATTTGGCAATCCTCGAGCACTATTTCGTTATTTTCGACGATCCTTTCGTCACCAAATCACGTGCTATTTGACAAAACCAGAAATCTCAACTTTTTGACGAAATTATTTCGTCCCGATTTCGTCATATTGCAGTGCATTCTGGGAGTTTTCGTTTCAGTCTTGTACTTGCTCGTTAAATTATCCTAAAGGATTCATAAAAAAAGGTTAGTATTTATTAAAATTTGTATGTGCAATGTGCTTTTTCTTTTATTTATTGTTATATTTTTGTTTGGTGATGTGTTTATAGTTGTGTTTAAAACACATTAAAATTGAAAACGAACCGTTCGATTAGGTTTAGAACTCTGTGTGTTTTTTGAACTAACTTTGAGTCACCTCCACGTTAGGCTTAATTAGCGTTGTTTTTTTATTTGCAAAAGGAAATATTGGTTTATTGACATTAGTTTCCAAAAACGTACTTCCTTTATTTCGTTAAAAAAAATGTCAAACATGACCACAGAATTTGTACAAATTTAAACTTACAAAAAAAAAAAAAAAAAATCCACCGTAGCTAAACTAACGCAGATGATAAATACAGCGCTTTTATAAAAGGCATAGAACTTTGAAGCTTTTAATTTCAACGTTGAATATATTGCATGGTTATGTGTTTTCATTCTTCTCCATGAATTTTACAAAAATAATTCTGAAAACAAAGTTTATTTTTTAGTTTAATAGTTCAAATTTTTTTCACTGTGCATTTTTATATTCTTAAACAAATATGTACCCATTCTCCAATAAGTATTGATATTTTTTCTTCTTCCACTCTACATGTAATTCAATGTTATAATTTATACAGTTGCTCCTAAAAGTGTTCGTACGCTTATCATTTTCAATGAAATATATCTCTACCCATTAGTAAAAATTAATATTTTGGACTGGGTAAACAATATTACAAAACTACATGAAATATTTTAATAGCAAAATAAAGTATGATTTTGAAGAAATTATTAATCAAAAGTATCAAGAACTTTATAACACAAAAGTGTTCGTAGAAAATATTTTAAAATAATTGTTTAGCAATCTTTGAATAAAACCGGTGAAACTCGAAGAAAAAAAGCGCTTGATGCAATAAAAAATAAATGCAAATCGCTTATATCAGCTTTTGGATCCGAAATGATACCCTTTTTTTTTTGCTCGTAGACAGGACTTATAAATGCTTACCCCGTGTTGTTTATGTAATCTCTTTCCCTACGGCAGATGTTTCTAGCAATAAGTTCATTATTTGTGGAGCCTTTTTTTTTACTTGCATAAAACATGAAGTAAAGTAAATATCAATTTAATACAAATCATTTTAAGTTAGAGAAGATATTAATTTCCGTAAAGAACTCTATCTTTGTGCTTAATATTTCAGCAGAATATTTTCAATATTTTTTTTCAATTTTTCCGCAAATTAAAGAAATTAATGAAAATAGAATTTTAATGTTTAACCTCGATTTATATAAAAAAAATACATATATAGTAGCATGTTTTGAAAATAATAATGATAAGCATTTTTTGTTGTTTATTTCCACACTTAATACCCTAAATTTATAAGTTTTTCTATGTCAATTTGTGTTACATGATTTGTGATAATTATGAGTTTTTCTATTATACATAGTTTCTACGGCTAAAATTAATGCAGCATTAATTTTATTGCCATATTTCACGTTTCAAGGTATTGTCAACTAAAAATGAAAAATCCGGGTCTACATGAAACCAGACTAAGATGCATTTTATAGATGAACTACCAATCAATCCAAATGTAAATTACAGTTGTGATTTTTGCTGGATGCAAAGTAAAATATCTAAAATTTTAACCGAACAGCTATACTTTAATTAAAAAATTGAAAGGATAATCAAAAAAAAAAAAAAGAAAATCCATCGATATCTGACAATTAGTTCTCAAGACACAAACAAAGAAAAGCACTATGTTATTGGGTTTCCCCTGTCTTTGGCAACTCTTCTCCCTTGGCGTGTTTTTTATTTACTGCGTGAAAATTACATATTTTAGAAATCAAATATGCTTGGGGAAAAGGTAATACTTCCTTGGTAATACTCTCTCGTCTCAAACTAGTAGAGCGACGTTTGAATATTTTTGTACCAGTGATTAATTCTGACGCTTTTATGATTTTGTTTGAATATTTTTTAAAGATTTCAAGGTACTATGCTATCAATCAATCGAGTGTTGGAGCCCTTGGTTTTTGACTCTAATTTGGTAGTGGTTTAAGGAGGTAAGGCTCGGTAAGTAAATGTTGCTTATTGATAACATAACACAATAAAATTTCTGAAAAAAGTAAAAATAAATCATAATCACATCAGTTTCAGTACTACTTAATTTGTTACTATCTTAATAGAACTAATTTGTGGTGGAGAGAGTACTTCAGAAAACATTCGTCAAGAAAACTGCAAATCTGAAAACGAAAGTCGGGAGAAAACGGTGTATTTTGGCTGTCGGCTGAAATAAAAAATAAATTAAAAAAAAAAAAATCACAGATCAACAATTGTCGCACCCTTGATTTTTTTTATAGCTCGAAAAAAAAAAAAAAAAGAAAATTCACGACTTGATATGCAAAGGAATTAACTAGTTTAATGGCTAAGTAATGCTGATTGTCGATAAATTGAAGAAACTCTAATTCCAGAACGCTATTCAGAAATTAATTTCAGATACCAACTGAGAAATCATTGTCTGTCTGAATAAATAAAAATTTTGCCCATCCGCTGTAAAAATTACTCACTCTTGCAATCTGCTTGGAAAAATAGCTGTCACCGTCGAAATAATCATATTTTGAAAAATATGAAAATGAAATCAGATGCTCCTTAAAGTCACAAGAGAATCGTAGCTTTTTAACTAAAGGGGAACAGTTTTGAAAGAAATTGTGGAAAAATGCTTTATTTCAGAAATAAGCTGCTGCATTTAATCGTAAAACTTGCCTCGAAATAGAAAAAAGATCAATGTGCATGAGGGTATACACCCATGGACTTACACATTTACTTATTATACATATATTTTCTTTTTAAAACTCTTTTAGGATGGATCCAACATCATGGAGATAATCAGAACCAAGACAGACGAAGATGTTTTCCATAATTATAGCAATATTCAGAGTGTTCGTATATTATACATTGATTTAATGTTACACATGTTTGGAAATAATGATAAAAACTTAGGGGTAAAAAACAAAGGTATATTTTATAATTATTTAACAAACATTACACCAAATTAATTTTACCAAAAGATTTATTTCACATCTGCATTTTTTTAAGATTCATATTTTCAAATACCTTTTGCAATTTTGGCAGAGAATTTTTTTCAAAGTATGAAGTATGAAATGCATGCAGTAATAAAGTTCCTGTATTAAACATAATGTTACAAATCCTGTAAATAGTAATTATTGTAGTAACGTAACCTGTAAATAATTTCCCGTAATGAATATACAACCCCTTAACATATGGCTAAAGTATACAACCCCCTATTCTTTTTATTTTTATTGATAAAATTTGATAACGGTCTACGCATTTCTCGAAGCAGAAAGAATGTTGTAGAAAATTCTTGGATGTTTATAAAAGCCGTTAGCGATGGATAAACAATTAGTTTGGATTGATATTTCGAACTGAGAAAATTTTTGCTCTGTTTATAGCAAGGCATTTCGCTGTGTTGTTTTCGTATTTGGAAGTAAATACGTGTGTAAACGTTGAGTTTACGGTGTTGTGTGATAATTGCTTAATTGCTGATGAATAATTTAGCAGTTGTTGAAGATCTTTCCTGTACATAGTGTAAATAAATTTCCTGTGTTTTTATCAAGAACTGTGTCTTCATTTCAAGAAAGTGGAAGTCGCACCGAATCCGTTACAATAAATTTGGCCAAATAAACATTCTACATACAAGCAAAATTAATAAAACAAATAATTGATTGGAAAAAGAAAAAGGTAACCTTTTTCTTAAGATAATCTAATTTTACTAACTGTATCTAATTTTAGAACAAAGATATACTAACTTAAAGTTGTCCATTTTATTGTACTTTTTCTTTGAAATTTGTGGTATAAATTGAATAAAAATCTTTTCTTTTTTTTTCTGGAATTTTTTCATGCAATGCAATGAAGAAGAAAATCCCCAGCAAATTTCTCCCGAGCATATATTGATGTAACTGTGCATAAAAGTGACACATGATTTATTTTTCCAGAACCCAATGTCTGCTGAGGAAGTAGCACTTTTATATTCCCAGTAGGACAGGGCGATGTAGGAATTTCTACATCGTGATGCATCGCCATCCTTACATCGCGATGTAGTCCAAACAGTTTGAAATATTCTTCCCGCTTTAGGGGCACCCCCCCCCCCTCATTAGTGGAATTTTCCTTACAAAAATCCAGGCTTTTGTCAAATCTTTTTCTAATTTCGCACATAGGTTAATTTAATCACATGGGGTAGTACCCCATATGAATACTACCCCATGGGAAACTATCCTATGTGGATTTCCAGCATCAAAGGACATCTGGACCGAATCTGGAAAAGATTCGACGAAAACTGGATTTTTATAAGGAAAACTCCTGTGGGGTTTGGCACACATAGCGGTACGAAAACTACAATATGGGAATTCCCAAGCATCAAAAGACAAATGTACCAAATTTGGAACAGATCAGACGAAAACTGGGTTCTTATAAGCCCCCCCCCCCCCCCGACACACACATGATTTCCCACTCTATAGCGGGACGAAAACGGGAATTTCCGAGCGTCAAAGGACATCTGTGACAATTTTGGAAAAGTCCTGATAAAACTGGTTTTTTTATAAGAAAACCCCCCATTTGGTGGTTGTCTCACATAGCGGCGTTCGAAAACTACTTTATGAGAATTCCTGAGCATCAATGAACGAACCTCTATGCCAAATTTTAGAAAGATCCGACAAAAAATGAATTTTTTTCAAGGAAAACCCCCATCGGGGTTGCCCCCCCCCCATAGAGTGACGAAAGCTAACCTCCGTGAATTCCTGAGTATCAAAGAACCTCAGTGGCAAATTTAGAAAAGATCGGACAAAAACTTTTTTTTATATAAGGAGAACCCCCAATGCGGGGTTGCTCCCCCCCCCCCATCATGGAGGGTTGAAAACTACCATGTGTGAATTTCCGAGCATCATAGGACCTCTGTTCCAAATTTGGAAAAGATGTGATAAAAACTGTTTTTTCATAAGAACCCCCCCCCCCCCCCGTATGGGGGTTGCCCCTCATAGTGGAACAAAAACCAGCCTATGAGAATTCCTGAGCATCAAATAACGAAACTCTGTGCCAAATTCGGAAAGATCCAACAAAAACTGGATTTTTTTGTAGGAAAACTACCATAGGGGTTGCCTCCCCCCCCCCCCCAAAGAGGGATGAAAACTACCCTACGTGAATCCCCTGGCATCAAAGAACCTCTGTGCCAAATTTTGGAAAAATTCGACAAAAACTAGATTTTTTCAAGGACCCCCCCCCCCCCCCCCCTCTTTATAAAGTGATGAAAACTACCCTGCGTGATTCTAGAGCATCTAAAAACCTCTGTGGCAAATTTTAAAAAGATCGGACAAATCGGACAAAAACTTTTTTTAATACGGAGAACCCTCAATGCGGGATTGTCTGCCCCCCCCCCCCTCACATAGAGAGACATAAACGACCTTGTGTGAATTCCCGAGCCTCCAATAACGAACCTCTGTGCCAAATTTGGAAAATATCCGACAAAAATTAGATTTTTTGAAGGAAAACCCCCATTATGGGGGTTTAATCGGACACCATGGGGAGTTTAATCTGCAATGATTTGTTTTACCTTTTTTAAGAAGTTGTTTGTTTGCATTTTTACATAAATAAAAATTTGCTTGACATATTTTATTTGCCTCTTTTTTCAACAATTACTTGTCTTTTTTTTTTTGATGGGGGGGGGGGGGGGGGCTGCAGGCCCGTTATTTCATTTTTTTTCCAAATATGGCAAAGAGTCTGTACTCGATAAATTTTTTACAGAAAACCAAGTAAAACGACGGCCAGTCATGTGTAAAAACATGAATGTTCAAAAATCAAGACGGAAGGGGGGGGGGCGTCAATTGACCCCCTGTCCCCATAAATGACGGGCCTATGAAAGTGACTATACGCTTTAAAATTGGAAACTACGGTGGTAAGCTTCTGAAGTTACGATTTGATCACACGCACACGAATCTTATAAAATACAGTCGAACCTCGTTATAATGAACTTAAAGGGACCATTAAAATCGATTAAAAACGTGGTTCGCTTTATCCGAAAAACAATAAACAATAAGACAAGGATTTCAAAAAAGTTCATATCAGCAGTTATTTGTTTTAAGCGTGTTCGAATTAACGAGGTTCGACTGTATTCTGAAAAAAAAAAAAAAACTAATGTGCTCCAAGATAAAAAAAAAAAAAAGGAAATAAATTTTCTTAAAAATTTACGAAATTAACGTTCTCATGTATGACGAAATTAATTTGACGAAACTAATGCTCTCAAAACTACGAAAATGATTGTTAATTTGACGAAACTAGAATGAAGAAATATTTTGTTACATTTGACGAAATTCGCATCCTCAAACCACTAACAAAAGCAGTTTCTTCAATTTGACGAAAGGTTCGCTCGGAGCATATCCCTCGTCAAAAACGAAGAAAATTTCGTCAAATTTGAAAGTCCATTTTTGAGAGTGCATGGAGCTCTGGAGGCCGTGAAGGCGCTAGTACAAGATTTTTAAAGGACATTCTGGAAGCAGACTACAAAGCAGCCTTCGAAGCTTAGAAGACTAGCTGAGATAAGTGAATCGACTATTGCAGAAAGGGCATAAGTCTTTTTTTTTTTTTTTTTTTTCAAAATTGAGTTAGCTGTGGTTTTCCCATATTTGCATGTAGATACATCGACTAGTGTAGCAGGGAAGTCAATCCTTGTACAGCAAAGCACTTTATTTAGGGGTCACATTTTTCGTTTAGTGCAGAGAGGGCATAAGTCCCGGATTAATGACCTTTTCTGTAATAAACTCGAGGGAAGAAATAGTAAGACGCAATGGCAAAATCCTAGAAGAACTAGCTTTTTTGGCGAAATGTAGTAAAATCAAATAACTCCTTTGATCTAGCATAATTTCAGTAATAGTAGGTTCGTCAGCTGGGGGGGGGGGGTTAGGGGGGATTCAAAATCATGGAATCGGAATGATATTCGCTAATTTCTCAGGTGGTTAATAAACATCACTAAAAACTGCGAAAGAACTGTATGCTTTCAGTGAGATATACGCTGGTCAAAATAAGAAAAACATTGCAGGAAACTTTTTCTAGAAATAACACTGAAGAAATTTTACAAGATTGCTGATGACTTACTCTGAGAGGACATTTTTTTGTGCTTTGCGACCGGGATTTTGTGACACTAAAGTTAATGTTAAACAGATATGACAGATTATAACCATGTGAAATCCAATCTCTTATAAGTGAAATCCTGAAATTACAATAAGATTCATCGTCAAATCTGTTGAAAACAAAATCTGTAACTGCTAAAACAGGTGCCCTTCTTTATTTAAGTGGACTCATCTCCTAAATTGAAATTTTGGAAAAAGATTCTGCTGGGCGACAAATGTTTTCAATCATCAATATTCATGATGTTCAAATATTCGTTAGAATATCAAAGGAACGGTTTCAGGCTAGCTATTTTATAGACGGTTTTCAAGAGAATATTGCAAAGTAACGCTTGTCGGCTGAACTACCTTTGCGCCAATATTGAGTATAAAGGGGAAATTTTCATATTGTTGGAAGAAATAGTAAATATCAAGATGATTATTCAGTGCGATTTTGAACCCAGTCATACTAATATGTAATCGAACTTGGTACACTAAACTAGAAAAAAGTAATGAGCTTATGGATGAAAAGACATCCACTTTTGTCGGATGTCTTTTCATTAATAAGCTCATTACTTTTTTGCATTGAAAAAGGCGTTCTTTGTAACGCTGGAACACCTGTCTGCAGTAATCTACAATTTGTGCTTTTTAACGTTGTTATTTCTTACTTTAACTGTACAATTGTTTGAAAACACGAAACTTTTACCTAGTTTTCACTCACCAACTATTGAATTACAAAAATTGCCACAAGTGTGGTAATAGTTTCTTCCATTTTTCCTATGTTTCATTTTACCACAAATATGATTCTTTTTTTCTCTCTATCTAAGAAAAGTTCAACGTGGAGAAGGAAAATACTGTTTTCCTTTTACCTACCACAGCATGAACATGCCGACCAATGCATTTGTGGGTGAACCCAAAGAGTGGCCTGTCGCACTGTCATTGTCGTAGCGCCCCAACCGTGGCTTGAGCATGATGGCAGCAATCAAGGCTGAAGCGCCGCCAACTAGGTGAACCGCAGAACATCCGGCAATATCCACAACGTTTATCTTTCGCAGGAAACCTCTCTCTGCCCACACCCAGCCTGAAAGAGAAACCACAACTACAGACATTATACTTTTATAGGATTGTCAGTAAGGGAAATAACGTTTAAAGTTCAACTTTGCAATACATTGCAGACACGTGATTCGGGGTTTCAATGAACCTCTCTTTCGATGCTGAAAGAAGAGGGCTTAACGATGCAAAGTCATCCAACGAAAGTCATCGTTTTCATCCTTTTCAGTCAATCAGCAGCAGATCGGTAACCATTTGTGTTCGTCTACAAAGGCACGATTGACATTCTATTCTATTCAAGAGTCACAACTGACTACAACTGTATTTATGTCGAGGACTGCATACTAAGTGCCTTGCCTCCACGATTGACATGGTTATGCTGTGGTGAGTAGAATGAACATTCTTCTTCACGTTGAACTTTTTTTTTAATTTAACAAAAAAAAAAAAGCAATTTACTGACTGATGTTCTTTGAGGATTGTACACAGTTTAATGTTCCTTGATTCTCAGAAGTTTTTTTCGGCACACGTTTAAAAAGTAAAAAAGGATTCCCTGCGACCCGAATCACGTGTCAGCAGTTTTTTTTCTTCATAAATAGGTTTTTAACGTTGGTTTTTGTATTATTACATTGTAGCCCAAAGTTTTTCTTTTGTACTTGAATTAATTACCTGCAGGTAGTGAGAAGATGACAGTGTTGAAGAAGGAAAACAAGCAATAGGCAACGAAGTTGCACCTCTCTGCCATGGCACCAGATACAATAGTTGTCGCTGTCGTGGCAAAGGAGAGTTGGAAGATGTACGTAGAAAACACCACCCCCATGTCCTTCTCTCTCGCGTCCAAGAAGAAACCACCCACACCTATTTTGAAACAAGAACAATAATTCTATCCATCATACATATCTCATGTTCTATAGTTAACAAATAAGAAGAACACTGAGATACAATTCGTAACATAATTTCTGTTGATTTCAATTTATTTTAAAATTGTTCAGGTTGTTAAATAGGTTCAATTTGTTTGTTAAGCTGCTTTGGAGTTCAATAGACCTGCTGGTTTTCGAAACTGTTGTTAGTTTGTCTTTAGCAGGGCTGTGGAGTCGGAAGAAAAGTTTTTTAAGTAGTAGAAGTTTTTAAGTAGTTAAGAAGTAGTTTTTTAAATTAATCGTATGAAGGGGGTAAAGTCAGAAGTTCAATTCGAAAATCAAACTATCCAATATTTGCGATTTCTAAAGTGAGATAGCTTAAAAATCCCATTTTTAAAAAAATGAAAAAGATTAATTTGCTTCCCTTTAATGTTTAACAAATAGAAGTTGATCAAATCCGATGCTTTCAATTTTTCAAAACTGTAACTTGAGAGCGAAAAAAAATTTTTTTTCCTAAGTCAAAAAACTTTTTTGAGAGTGGGTGATACCTCAACTCAATTTCAGATTCTATAAAAATTGAAATATTTTAATTCTGAAAAATTTCCCCAATAATAAATCTTAAATTTCAAATTAAAAATTTAAACGAAATATTGCACTATACTGCTAGGAGAGGTCGGGTACATGTACGTCTGGAGCAAATTTTACACCAAATGCGGCGGTATACAGCTTTGTACGAATAGCTTTTACTATAGCTACATTACTTGGTTCAATTTTAATTTTATTGGCAGCTTTAGAATTAACCTTAATTGATTAACTACAATTATTGAATGTTGTAACCAATAAATCATTTACTGATTTTTTTTTTTTTTTTTTTGGTACTTTTTAGTGATAACCAAGTTTTCTTACATAAAGTCTTTAGATTAAAAAAAAAATTTATTTAATCAGATCTTTTGGATTTGCAGTTTCGTATAAACACTTATTTGAATTTACCAAGCACCGTCAGAAGTTTCCCCACTTGCTCAAGCGATGCATTCCTTTTACTATTTTATAACTGAGATCGAGGTAAAAAATATCTTTTAATTTTTATATGAAAGTGATTATTTAAAAAATGCTAGGCAACAAAACTGCTTGTTGACAGTTGCTATCAGTTATAGTACACAAGCCCGGTCGAAAATTGGGGGTGGGGAGTCATTTGACCCACCGGGAATCTTATTGTAAACCGTAGTGTAGCTAGTAAAAAAGAGGCGAATATATGGAGGTGCCAACACCTCCTTTCAGAACGAAGGTTGCAGGTCATTTGAAAATGTACGGCATTAGTTGAGAAACATTCTTAAATATTCCAAATAATTTTTTTAAAGAATGCCGTTTAAAAATTATGGTCCATGATAATATTATTGAAAAAAAAAAACGTTAACGATATAATAACAGTTATTTTTTTTTAATTAATTTCCTTTATTTCTGTACGGCAATAAGTTTTTTGAATACAGGCCGGAATATATTATCTTTCTATACTATTGCCGTTTAAAATGAGTGGTACAATAATAATTAATTTTAAGCAATGAGATGAAATTGGAAAAAAAAAGTTTAAATTCAGTGTGGTTGACTGAAGGAGTAAATTGATGATATTACATGGTTTATGAGTTAAAGCTTAAAATATCGCTGCTGGTACAAGTTGTTTATTTTACATTAAAATGGCCCTGTCAACTTTTACGATACTCATCTTTTTTATTGGCTACGTAAATTAACGAAATAAAAAACGTTTAACTGAAATTCTGAACTTTGAAAGGTGATGATCAAGGGCGAACTGATGCGAGGTCACGGAAGGTAACTGTAACCTTCCAAACATTTCCTTATTCGGCAAATTTTGTCTGATGATTCGGCAAAATTATCATTACTCGGCAAAGTTTGGACATCTTTCCCGAAAAATTATCATCATTCGGAGAAATTTGAAGTTCCTCTCGGCAAATTGAGATTTTCCACACTCCCAAATATTTAAGTTCGAGGCGCCCCTGGTGATGATGATGATTCCGCTGTAAAAAGTGCATCATTATTTAAGAAAAGGATTTTTCTATATCGCTGTCCTGGTAGAACATTGACGCAACTGCAAAGAGTGTAATTTTACAGGAGAACCAAATATACAAAATTATTTTATTTATTACCTCATACAGTGAAACATAGTTGAGTTACTGCCGTGATGGCTAAAAATTGAAAAAACAAATCTATCAGTAAAGTAAGACAAAACAACGTTAGAAGAAGCACAAATTTGTAAATTACAGCAGACACGTGTTTCGGCGTTACAGGGAACGCCTTTTTCAATGCAAAAAATAATGAGCTTATGGAGGAAAAGACATCCGACAAAAGCGTGCTTTTTCTAACGTTGTTTTGTCTTACTTTACTGTTCAGCACAAAGGTATTTATTTATCTCAAATCTATCAGTGTTCCTCCGAATGGGGTAACCACGTTTGGACCCAGTAACGACAATAAGTCTTTTTTTTTTTTCAATTACTTTTGCAGTTAACGTCGATGTTCCACCGGAACAGCGATATGTTCCAATATTGTAACGCTTCTTGCTTTGTTTCCATACGAATTAGTTGGTAATGATGTTCATCGAGGCTTTTCAACACTTATGTAAAAACTCGATTGAAATATATAAGAAATCTATGGCTTGAATAAGTATGAAACAGTACGTATGAAAATATCGACACCTGCGTTCTTATATCTGAAATCTGAAAGCGTGAGCGTTAAATTATATTGGAAACCTCTCTATATCTCTCTTTTTGCTTCAGTTCATTTATTTATTAATCTGTTTTTTCGCGTCAGCTCCTTGTCGGGACGGAAATGCACACAAACCTTAAAGCGCGGTTTAAACTCCAGTCAGAGAATGAAGACCTTTTGCATTTCGCTAGAAATTACGTATTTCGGATTCAACCCCACTAGCACACTAAATTAACAAACAATTGAAAATGTAACAATGTATAGGGAAAAAGGGAGGACATGTGAATTTTTTTTTTTTTTCATTTTTTAATTTCTCAGAAAATATTTTCATTTTCTCTCAGAAAAAAGGTCCTCATAATTGAACACTCTTTTCTTTGTGCCATGGAATTTTTTTCAGATTTTTAAAAAAATTATTTCTGCACTTTATGGATTTTTTTTAAAATGTCTTCAATTGTTCACATGTGAACAGGCTTGGGGCATATGTGAACACGATTGAAAAATGCAGGACGAGCATCATGTTTCAATGAAAAACTCGTTATAATGAAGCATATACGTATATAGTAATTACATTCAAGGGTTGGTAACCTATACTGTCAGTTTTAATTTTACGGTATCTGTTATTAAGAAATATTTTTTCTGAATTATAGAAACCTATTCACTGTCGAATTTTAAAGTTTCGCATTTTAAAGTTAGCATGTTCTGATGAATAGATCGACAAAAAAAAAATCTTATAAAACTAAACAATAAAAATAATATTTTATTATGTAAAGTATATTCTTGTTATATAAATCGTTTAAGTTTCATACAGAATATGATGATGAATTTAAAAAATTTTCTAAACTTCAGTTTTTATTTAAAGAAAAATATTTTGTCTTTATTTTCTGTAAATATTATATACCACTAAATCTTTAGCCAACTATTTAGTAATTAACGAATTAAAATAATAAAAAGTAATAAAATGAATAATTAGCAATTATGATAATAATAATTAACAATAAATTTACCAATTGAGTGCATTAAAATAATAAGTATAAATCTCGACATCTCTTTTAACAGTTATAATAAACCTACACTAATATTTATACACTGTAAAAAAAATTCGGAAACGTTTCTGAGTATATCGTGCAGCTGCGGTTCATGAAATTTTCAAAAACGTTTCTGAGTATTTCGGAATTCTCTTTCTGTAATGTCCGGAAACGTGTCTGAGTATTTCGGAATCCTCTTTCTGTAATGTCCAGAAACGTGTCTGAGTATTTCGGAATCCTCTTTCTATAATTTCCAGAAATGTTTCTGAGTATTTTGGAATCCTCTTTCTGTAATTTTCAGAAACGTTTCTGAGTATTTCGGAATCCTCTTTCCGTAATTTCCAGAAATGTTTCTGAGTATTCTGTGCAGCTGTGGTTCATGAAAGTTTCGAAAACGTTTCCGAGTATTTCGGAATTCTCCAAACAATTTTCAAAAACGTTTCTGAGAATTTCGGAATCCTTTTTCCGTGATTTTTTCTAAAAAATAATTCTTTTTTAATAGTATTGCATGCCATATCAGTTTCAATTCTTTCATATCTAAGAGCAATGAAACAAGCAATTTTAGAATCATTCGTGGATTTTTTTTTCTGAATTTCTAATGACAAATAGCATGGTTAACAGCATAACATATGCACAGTTATAAATTTTTGAAAATTTATGAAATAATATAGTAGTTTCATTCATAATCACAAAATCGTCGAGGGAGGGAAGGGGAGTACTTTCTCAGAAGTGGGATTGTTTGTTAAACAATATTAAACTTCAGTTTTTCTCTCAATATTTTCAAGACAAAATTATCAACATATTGTATTTTTAATACAGAACTTAAAAACATATCTTGTATCAAACTTGATAGCTTTTATTTTCGGATAAAATTTGACAGAACTTACCTACACTTTGCGTTCCGAAATTCGTTCACGTCAAGTCAATTTCTTTGACGAACAAAGTGTACCGAAAAGTACCAACAGAGAAATTGATGAATTTAAATATGACACCAAAGTCCCCCTGCTGGAACCATTCGGGTTTATTCCTCTGTTCTTGCCCTTTTCCAGTTTATCACAAATATAGATACTTAATCAAAATAGGTTACTGATTTAGAGTGTGCGCAAAATGCATTATATATTTTATTTATTAAAACATTGAACTCTATTACATGATTATTCCATTTCATACATATGAGAGTTCCCCCCCCCCCACACCATAAGAGTGATGGTGCACCCATAAAATGATATAAAGCGCCCCCACTTTAAAAAAAGCAACCTCTTGAAAATGTCAATGGCACAGTCTGCGTGGTGAACGCCCCTCGTCTTCTCACCATATGTGCATTGCATATTAATAACATAGTATTTAAAAACTGATCACTTTTAAAACGATGACATGAAATAATATTACTTTTTATTTCAGCATGTAAATGCAGCTGTTCCATTTTTGCCACTGACTCATTCCTCCTGACTGTCCTACATTAAACTAGTATATCCACGAAGGAAATGTTATTTTCGGAACTAATGTCAAGGAATTTTTTAATTGTTAACCACATTTAACAAAATGAATAAGCAGATGAATTAATTTCATAACTATGTTCTTACTAATAAATAACATGGTCATTTTCTAATGGTATAAATATTTTTAAATGAATGAATAAATTATAATAAAAAAAGATAAATTATACCGGCACATTTTTTGTGAAGCATATTATTACAATACTAGAAAATATTTGCATTACCATATTTCTAATGAATTAAACAATTGATTTTTTTTTCTTTTTGAACCAAAATGTATGTACATCCAAGTATTTCGAAATAACTTTTCTGTGATTGCTTCTCAATTATAAATCTTACTTCTTTTGCGTAATTAATCAGTTTCAGTTGGTTACAACAAATAGTACACCGCGCACATAGGTATGTAGGATAACTTTAAATTAATTCGATAAACCCAAAAACAGTTACAATTGGAGCCTCATCAAATGCAAATCAACAAAAATATAAATGTATATAACAACACGTTTTAAAATATTCATTAATACTTACAAGTGAACATGAGCGGAAGAAAATCTAAATACCTCCATTACAACTGAATAAGTAATCCAAAGGGTATCGTTTCATTAAGTATAAACACGGGTGTTAAAACTATTCACGCTTGAACACACAATATATATCTAATTATGGTCGCATTGGAAATTGTAAAGAAGCAAATGGTTATTAACTAACTTAATAGCTGCGTACATCGTCTAAAAAATCAAGGACAGTCCAAAATGCAAAGGCGTAAAATTAGTTTCGACACATTTTACTACTCTCTAGACATGAAATAACAAGCATTCCAATGCTACACAGTTGCTGACTGCAGCAACCATAGATAAGAAAAAAAGAAGTTCTCGTTATTTCCGACTCATTGGCGCCTGTGTTGGAAGGATGAAATAGGTTTCGAAGCGTTGCGTCATCACTTCCGCTTCTAGATATCTTGAAATAACAAAAAGCTTTCTGAATATTGAGGAGTTCGCTATTGGATGAAGGATTCCTACTATTTCGGAAACGTTTCCGATATATCTAGAAACGTTTCCGAAATTTGTTACAGTGTACTTGCGGAGAGGATTTGGGAGCTGTTCGCATGTGCCCCTACATGCTACGTTCACTAATGCCCCGGCATCTACCTTAGAACTAATTTTCAAAAATAAAGAATTTTTAATTGAATTACAAAATTTAAACATTGCTATAAATTTACGTGAATGTTCATATAATGGTTTGCAATAACTAAATTTAGCTTATTAGTTTAAAATATGTATTTACACGAAGAAGACAGTGATAAAAGTACATCAGCATCTGCTAAAACAAAGAAGCTGTCACCACTGGAATATGAACTTGCTCCTTGCTCTGAAAGTTTGTTTAAAAAGTAGAGCTAGTACTGCTATTACTTGAGAATTTTTTAAGATTTTTTGCTTGACGTTATCCTAGTAAAACATACCATGTTCATATGTGCTCTATGCCCACATGTGACCCCTTTTCCCCTACCTATATGTGTACAATATTCTTAAAATTAAAAATATAACAATGAAAACCACTATCTGTTGAAAATAAAAAAGTAGTACGTACCGACAAAGAAATTTGATCCCGGATCTTTTCCAAATGAAAATGCGTAACCAAACATCCAGTAGCCAAGGCCTCCAAAGATGACGTCAATGGCATTCTTTACCATAATGTTCACTTCGTTTTTCTTGCTCACATAGCCAGATTCTAGTAGACCAAACCCTGAAATAGAAAGGTGAATTTCATTGCTAACGTGAGTGAAATCTAAGTCTTAAAATTTCGCTAATATCGGGAGTATAATAATTAATCCCTTCAGTCGGAATTAAGAAATACTTAATCAAATACGTTTTATTTGGTAGTCAGTGCAAAGAAGATCTTCGAGACAAAATTTCGAGTTTCAAGGTGAAAAATCAAAAGATTTATGATCTGCCTAATGTACCGGACATACATTTTTTAAATACAGATTTTATACAAAAAATCGATGAAACATCAAACTTCATTGTAAAACATTCTCCAGTTTCCCATTGTAAAACATTCTTGCCTTCAATCTTCGAGTCGAACCGAACCATTGCTTCGGTCACTGGTCTGGTCAGTGCTAATTCGATATTAGCTACCAGTTTGTTTTACACTCTTGGCTTCCTTAAGAGGTTTTTCACTTTCAGCTCAGTCACTCCTATGCCGGGATGATGAGTGCTAATAAGGACGAAACTGCAGTCCTCGGCTGGTATTGACTGAGCTGGCGGTGTATTTCATGTATTTCTGCCTTAGCCCTGGCTATAGGGCGGTAACTTACTGAACATTCTCTTTAGCTCCACATTAATAAGAAGGAAAAGGTGATTTATGCATTAATTAAAGTCGCATATTTTCAGTCTACAAGATAGCGCTTTTGAATAGCATGTTTAGACACAACAAGTCAATAATTTTCCCTTTTAGATTCTCAGCGAGACGAATTAATTGTTTCAATGAGCAGTATAATTTCACTAACTCCATTAGATATCATGAAGAATTCCATTTTAGTTTTTGGTTAGAATATTTTCCTTTCATTTGGAGCATTTTCGATCAGTAGAGCTCAGCACCCTTTGGGCTCTGGCGCCGCACAGTGGTTCAAAACGACAAAAAAGCGGAAAAAATTCAATAACTTTGAATATTCTCAAAAAATGCTTTGGAAAATTGTTAAAATTGTTGCATGGTAATATTTATTTCCATGCTTGCTGATCGTATTCGCTGCGGAACCCCGATTTTACGTCCCTCGAATCGTTTTCCCCACATTTTACGTTTTTTATCACTAGGTCCCAGTTTTTCCGTACACTAATAATATTAATTTAACCCGGATGAAAAGTTTGTTATTTATTAATTTCCCGCATTTTACGTTTTCCCTTGGCAGTTAAAAAAAAGAGAAAAAATGTTTTTAAATTAAGAAAAGTGTTTCCCTCTGTGCATTTTTAAACATAATCCACTTTGTTGAAAGTTAATCCATGAAAACAGAAACGCTTCTGCTCCATCCGTAGCTGACCTTATGGATTTATCGGCCTCCAATGAAGACGAACAAGAAGAAGAGAAAACACAACTCGTCTCTTCTTTCAATACTGCATTTAAGAGTTTAATAATAGTGAAAGACTATTTTCTTTATCATAAAGACCAGGAAAAGACTTTGCAAAGTGTTCCGATACTGCAAGATGCTGTATTTACTTTGAATTCAATGACTCATTATTACTGACTATTTTCAACCTAAACGCCCGAATTCGTTACATAATGTGTTAGAATGATCTAAACTGGTGTGTACAATAATGTTCTTTTCGTAAAATATCGCATTTTTACATTTTATAAGCGTCATCGTAGCAACCTTTATTACTATTTTTGTTTCCTTATCTGATTTTTGCTTTTTATACATTTCCCGTATTTTACGTTTTCCCATATTTTATGTTTTTGCATTTGAACTGACGTTTTCTCATATTTTATGTAATTTATGTTTGATTCAGGCCTCTGAGAAACGTTAAATCGGGGATTCTCTGTAGTTCAAATTCATTTCCAATTTTAGTGAAAAATATAAATTAAATCAGCCGTATGCCACACGCAAGGTTTATTTATTGCAATTGATACCCTCGAACAATATTTTCTGGCAATTTTGACAAACTGAGAACAGCTTTATATTAGAATGATTTCGAAAAGGAAATCAGAAATTTCAAACGTTTAATGATTTTCTAATTTCATTGTTTTATGAACAGAATGGTTATTTAACTTTTTATATATAATTCTGTATGAGTTTTAAAAATTTCTTTCTCATATGTATCTTTTCTAAAGTCAAACGGGTCCGAAAATTGTTATATCCATGTTACTACTGCATTGCATGTAGAATAATGCTCCGCATTAAGCCATAACAACGTAAATCTGTTTTTAAAAAAATCCTCTATATTTATTGATGAATGTTTCATAAGCCCCAACTTTCGAAAACAGTAAACGAACGTTTTAATGCCCTCCTGCAAAGTAGTGAAACTGTGACATACGTTAGTCTGGAGCATGTCAAATTTGATGACCAATTCCTTTGATAAAAAAGCAATTTACCCCTGTCATACCACTACGAGTTATTTTCTAACTTACTATATTGGTATTCGTAAAAAGCGAAGATCAAACAAAAACACCTGCCACAACTACAGTCGCAGGTGGTCACAGCTAAAATGTTGTTGTTTATTTACAGGGAGGATTAAACTATTGATACATGTAAATTTTATCTCACCGGAAGCCGCCGATAGAAGTATATTCCACAATACTTTTCATTATATTTTTAAGAAAATAATGTTTTTTTATTTCAGGTAGTTTTCAATTTTGATGAATTTTTAATTTTTAACTACAATGTAATATGCATCCTATAAGTGTGAAAAACCAATCAGAAATGACTTTTATTAAATTTTAGTCCTTCTTATTGAACGAATGAATTAAAACTGAAGTATAAGGCGTACCTCCGAAAACAGTAAAAACATAATTGTTCAACAATCTCGACTTATTTTTGTAAAAACGAATTTTTTTTCAAAAAACTCTTATGGAGTAAGTTACTACAACTCAAGGGCTAAGAAATTACGGCATGAAATATTTTTTATCTTAAAACTTAAAAATGCTATTTTTTCCGTCCTTGAACCACTGTGCGCCGTCGTGCGCCACACGACCTTGCACATAGGGACGGCGCGGCCCTGCCAATGAACAATTTATTCCAACCATCAACTGCAGTAATATTTTATGATTTTTTTTAAATATGTCTCAACTGTACTAAATTTTAACAAAAACGTTTTCTCTTTAATATAACAAATGGTAATTTGTTGTCACCAGTATTGATTTGATGTCCTGTCTCCAAATTTGGTTTTATATTTGGCACTAATATTTAGAAATTATGTAGTGCCTTGAAAATTTGCATAGAGATGAATCATAATCAATTGAAACATATTTTCAGATATTTACATAATAATTATTGTAAAGAATTTTAAAAAGAAAACGAAATCGAATAAGAGAAACTAAAACAGAATCAAATTTAGTCGAGTTTATCGTAAATTTGAAACCAAAGGGCTAGTAAAAAGCAAACACACACCTCTCCGTTCAAGAGAAAATGATGTTAACATTAGAAAAGGATTGTCTCTCGAAAGAAGTTACAACTAGCTATAAATTAAAATACAGTTGAACTCTCTTAATACGATCACGTTTAATACGAAATCATGGCTAAAGCGAACATTTTGTTCGTTAAGTTTGGTTTGCTATCCAAATACATCGAAAATTTCACGTATAATACGTAAATTAAATTGAAAGTCTCGGCTAAGACGAACAAAAATTTCTGACTTCTTTACTTAATATGTTCGTGGTTGAATACTGTAATTTTCTTTTACAGAAATTATTCATCATTTTGCTAGGTAGTAGAAGGTAGAAGTCTCATTGTGCAAAGAGAGGAAAATATTAAATATTTTATATGGAAAATAAAGCCTGAACATTTTTTTACCTGTGGACAACCTATTCCGCGATTGTCGATTATCATTTTCATTTTTCAAGATTTTCGACAAACATTCATTTATAAGAAATGAGTGATTAATTTTCAGAATATAATAATTAGTAGTAATGTTTTCTAAATTTAGGTAAGTATTTCTTCGTTTTCTCACAGTATCACTTATTCACGGTTGTTACGAATAATTGCTAATACGAACTAATTCGTGAATTTTTGACTTTTCATATTAACCGAGTTCAACTGTAATAATAATAATATACACAATACAAAGAAACAGATACAAACAAAAGGATTTATCTTAAATAATACGCAAGAGACTGAATTATTTGAAAATGAAGGACTCCTAGACAATTAAATCAGAAAGGGTATTTTCAACAGTGAGAAAGTTGAGCACTAAAATGAGTTCCAGGATTAGAGACAATTTAATAAACATGCATTATGTTTTTACTGTTATTGATTTTTATTATGACATTTGTTCCTTCATTTTTTATGTGTTCACATTACGTTTTCATAAATAATACAATTTTTGTACTAAATTATGAAATGCGGCAACTAAACAATGTTTTGAAGCATCTTATGAGAAATTTCAAATACCGGTATTTATACCGGTATCACTTTTTAAAAATACCGAATACCGGTATTGAACTTTTGGTCCAGTATAGCAATCCCTATGTCCAACCTTTTTCTAAAGAAGGGCCACACCTCATATTATGATGGCTCTCGCAGGCCTTTTCAAAATAACATGGAAAAATATGGAAAAGGAATGAAAATTACAAATTAATAACCGTTACCATTACTTGAAGCTTATTTACTAAATGCACCTGTTTTTCAAAAACCAATTTCTGAATATTTGACTCTAAATTTATGCCAATGTCACTAATCGTGCTTTTCGATTTGCACCATTAAACAAAACAACGGGTCAATTTTGAGGTTCGGATGTGACCCATGAGCCGTGGATTAGGCACCACTGCTCTAAGCAGTTGCTAAAAGCAGTGAAGAGAACATTGTGACTTTTACTCACTCACAGGCAACTATTAGGACTATTTCTTTGGTTGCACCGTCTAAAAATAGAGTTGTTTTGGAATGCCACCTATTGATTGGTTCATTGATGACACAAAGATACCCTGTGCAGTGGATATCAAGTCATTGTGGTGTTATTTATTTTTAACTAGAAAGTCACCCGTAAGGTATGACGGGTGAAAATTGCTTCTACATTTTAACGAAGCAATTGCCTGTTTAGTGTATTTTGATAGTTGAAATTTTAACCCTAACTCCAGAGGATTAACCCTCAACTCCAGTAGATAGTGGTCATTGTTGACCATTTTTACGTTTCTTCATTCATTCTCCTAAAATGACAGTCTTAGCAGTAAAACAGTTCAGTTACCGGATCAAGTTCAGCTTTGTCACAATAAAGCCATTCCTTGAATTTTAAACATTACCAAAACATATTATCAAATTATCATGCCGTGGCACGAGTTTCATTGTTGATGACGTCAGGAGCGTTAATCGATCATTCGCTATTATATATATGAGAATTTTTAGCTCAATGGGAACCACCAAGATATGCCGCGGAATTTCCCGTTACTCAATTCAAATACAACCAATTATTTGTACGTAATTAAAACGTTACTTAATTCAAATACATGGGAGGGAAAGGTTACATTTTTTCCAAGTTATGTTTATCATTAAGTTAAGAGTTAAAAACACCGTAGCTAATATCACTTATTCGCTTATTTGTAAAACACCATAGCTAAAATAGTATCATATTCAAGAGTAAATAATGGGGTCGTTTCCAAAATTTTAAAAGTATTTTTTTCTGAAAGAGCATGCTTAAAAGCATACGATCTGACCATTTCTTAAATAATTTATTTAAGTTTAATAGTTTTAAAAAATTAATTAAATCGGTGCGTTTTCATTGTTTACACTTCTGTCGTGAGACATCACAAATGATGAAATGCCATTCAACGTTGCCGTTCACAGAACAAAATATTTAATTCGCATCTTTACTCACGGTGCATTGGCAACGATATAGTTGATAGCAAGCGTAGAGCGCAATTTTAATTCGCTGCTTGATTATCATAACGTGGAACCGTAGTAGAAAATGCGCCAAACTGCATCATTAGTGACGTCATATAGACCACGCCTTGTTTGAAAAATCGGACATTTTAAAAAATTAATTTTAAAAAAACTGTTGGGAAAATGAAAGTAATTTCTGGGTTCATGTAATTTTTTTTTTTTGCTCATTCTATCCATTTCAATGACTAAAAGTAGTACTTTTGACTGAAGGAAACCACCCCATTATAATAGAATAGGTACGTATCCGCCTGCCTTGTAAAGTGTTCAGAGAAGTCTGACTGCGACAGGAAGGTCCCGGCTCGGGCATGGAGTACTTTCTCTGCCCCGTCCTTGTCCTTACTTTGTGTGAATGTGTTGTCGTGCTGTGAATGGTTGCCTACCCTATAAACGGGTCCTTATGGCATGTGTGTGCTGTGGAAGTCAGACTTCACACCGAATCACGGTACTGTCTGACCACGGATTGCATGGAAAGACAAACATCCGTTTTACAGCCGAAAATGGACGAATCTATTATTTTTTACCGATGTCAGCTTTTGCAGAAGCAGAGTCTCATTCAAATAAACGGAATAGGAGCATCAAATTTTTACTTTTCCCCCTTATTCACATAGATTCGTCTTATCTATACGTTTGAAAATTCCATGCAATCCGTGGTTGGACAGTACATTTGGAAAAATGAAGCAACGCACCCCAAATTGGCAACCCAGCTGGCACACAACAACTACAATAGGTACGTAAGATAAAAATGCAAGCTTTCTATCCGAAGTGAACGATCCCTTTTTTAAACGTTCTAGCAAAAAAAAATCTTCTGGAATTTTCGACATTAAATTTTATTTTTTATCAGTATATTTAAAGTGTTCTACTTTATAACCGAAACACGCAAACGTTTTACGCATATAGCTTGTGTACCAATCACTTCAATTCCATTCAACTTTTCGACGTTACTTCTATATTTCTTTTCCAAACAGTGTTATTCTATTGAGGTTCATAAAAAGTTTCAAAAGCTTTTTAAAAGATTTCAGAGGATCTTTTTAATGATTTTTTTTCTTTGTCTCTTTCCCCCTCTTTCTTTCAATTAATGTCTGTCTCTTTCTTTACAAAAAGTTTGAAACATTTGAAAATAATTGCAACTTAGAACTTAATAATCTTAAAGAAACAAGAAAAAGTTTTGGAAAATTATATTTCGTTGTATTTGAGGGCAAAATTTGTTTATTTAACTAGTTTTGAGTATTTCCTCATCTAGTAATAAATGAGCCATAAGATTAACTAAAATTAAGTTGAAGTAGATGAATACGTAAAATTTTTCACTATGCGTACTGTTTGACCACGGATTGTATGTAATTCGGCAATCTGCCAAGTAAAGACTATTCCATCTGAATGAATCTAGCAGGGGAGAATGGAAAATAACGATGGGATTTTGATGCACGCGTTTTATAATGTCACTAGTACCTATTCATTTATTGCATACTCAAAAATATAATAAGGGGAAACAAAAGTAGTTACCCTGGGAACAACAAAAAGAAAATAAACTATTTTCATTTCGTTCAGGAGCGTAAAAGCAAAATGGTAAGCTCAAAACTTTGTTGTGAATCAATAAATCAATTAATTTTTGCCATGAGAATATAGATCGAATATACTTTAGACTTAAAAAATGTTGCTGTGAGCAAATTTTCATTTTTACAAAACTAAGGCTTAATAATAGAAAGGCAAAAGTGCACATATGAAACAAACTAACATCCCTATAAACTAATAGATACGCCCATTTCCGTCTATAAACCGGATATTAGCCTTTCCATGTAATCGATGGTCAAACAGTATATGAAAGATATCGATTTATAATTTTCATAACTTCAGAGCCAGATGTGTTTGGCAACTCATTTTTTAAAAAATACAGTTAAATGGGTCGTTTCCGAAATTTTAAAAAGACAGTAGTACCTCCTTTAAGGGACACCTCAGAATAAGGGACACCTCTATTTAAGGGACACATTTCTGGTTCCAGTCGCTTTGAATAGGAACCTCCATGTGTTTGCCTCCCATTAAGGGACACTCTATTTAAAGGACAGTCACAGACAAAAATTACAAAAAAAAAATAAAATAAAATTAATTTGAATTCGGAAATTTTGAATTCAAATTACGTTTTTCGCAATCACGAACTGAGACTGGAGTTATTATTTCTAGAAATGGTTCCTGTCCCCCCCCCCCAAGCCTGCCCCTCCTTCTGGGCGGTTACGTGTGCATAGTTGTATGTGTAAGTGTGTAGACTTGTGCGTGTGCGTAGACCTGTGTGTGTGTGTGCGTAGACCTGTGTGAGTGTGCGTAGACCTGTGTGTGTGTGCGTAGACCTGTGTGTATGCACGTAGGCGTGTGTGTGTGTGTGTGTGTAGGACATGGACGCCTCCGACTAGGAGAAGCGGATAGCTCAGGACCGGAGCAGCCGCGCCGCGCCGTCTGCAGAGGACGGTGGGCGGTGGTGCTGCAGAGGCTTCTGGTCCAAGCTGAAGAAGGCACGGACCTCAAAAATGGTGCAATCGTGATTGCTCAAAAAAAAAAATACATATAAATGGATTAGAAATATCGAATTTACTGGAATTCAAGGTTCACTTTTTGTTCAAACATTAACTGGTAAAAGTTTGTCTGGACATTAGAATACATATTTCTTAATTTTATATTAAAGTTCTTACTGAATCCTACATTCATGCCTCTTCCTCACAATAATTTTTTCATATGGACCTGATAGATAATGTGCCGCCCATGACAAGCTTTGTATAGAAACATTTAAATGTGGTCACACTGTTTAAAACACAGGACTTGTAAGGACGCGTACGAACTCTGGTTCTACATTGGAAATTACAGAACATCCAACAAATCCATGTAACACATTAATTCAAAATTGTAATTTTTGAAAATCAGTTACAAAACTTTGATGCTACAGAATGTGATAAAACTTTATTTTTTTTTCCAGTTTGAATAATTCTGAATTTTATTTAATAGATACAGTTGACCACGGATTGCATGTAATTTGGCAATCGGCCAAGTTAAGACGATTCCATCTGAATGAATCTAGTTGGGGAAAAGGGAAAATAGTGATATAATTCTGATGCACGCGTTTTATAATGTCACTAGTGCCTAATTAATTTATTGTATTTTCCAAGTTGAAAAAGAGCGGAATCGGAGTTTCTATGGAAACAACAAAAGAAAAGAAAATGTTTTCATTTCGTCAGGAAATGTAAAATCAAAGTGGTAAGATCGAAATTATGTAATAAATTTTGTAGTAAGAATATAGATCGAATATAGTTTAAATTTAAAAGAATGCTTGCCGTGAACGAATTGTCATTTGTACAAAAGTGCGTCTAAATGATTAAGAGGCAAAACCGCACATCTGTAACGAAGAAACTACCACCCCTGTAAACTAATAAATACGTCCATTTCCGCCTATAAACCGGATATTAGCCTTTCCATATAATCGATTGTTAGACAGTATGAAACATTTTCAATACTCCATCTTATATGTTAGTAATTTACATTTATTTTGATATAATACTCAGTTAAGTACACAACACTCATCAATTCATCTACCTCCGAAGAAGGGACACCTCTATTTAAAGGACGGTTTGTCCAGTCCCCTTAGTGTCGCTTATTGAGAGGTTCTACTGCATTTTTTTTTTCTGAAAGAGCATGTTTAAAAACATAGGATTCGACCATTTTTAAAATAATTTGACGATGCTTAATATTTTATAACAATTATTTTAATCGGTACGCAGATTCAATTCCATTTTTTATGCTTTTGCACATGACATCACAAGTGATGAAATGCCATTCACTGATGCCATTCGCGCAGAGCGCAATATTTAATTCGCTTCTGAATTATCATAACCTGGGAACGCGGTAGACAGCAAACGTAAACATTTACAACGCCTGTGAAATGCGAGCCAAAGTACATCACTTGTGACGTCATAAAGACCACGCCTTGTTTGAAAAATAGGGCACTTAAAAAAATTAAATAAAATTAAATGTTGAGAAAATGCAAGTTTCTTTTTGGGGGGGTGAGCAATCACGATTGCTTATTGTTCTCACTTAACTGTTTTTTGGCGTGCTATGATTTTATTTTCCCCCTGCCTCCATCTGCAGCACCACCGTCGGCCGGCCTCAAGATGCTGCTCCTGTAGCGAAAAAAGTCTCCAGGTTGCGTCCATATCCCACACTTACACGCATACATACATGTGCCTACACACACACATACACACACACGCATACATACAGACACCTACACACACAAACACATACACACCTACACATACACATACCCACATACACACAAACACACATACACACAACTACCCACACACATACACAAACATACCCCTCACCACACACACACACATACAAACACACACGCCCACATACACACACACACACACACACACACACACACGTGATTGCGAAAAACATAATTTCAATTCAAGATGTCAAAAATCAAATTATTTTTGAACAATCACGATTGCGTATTGCTTTCATTTGACTGTTTTTGGGGTTCCTTTGATTTTATTTTCCCACCGCCACCCTCCGCAGCATCACCGTCGACCGGCTCCTCACGATGCTGCACCTCTAGCGAAAACCGTCTCCAGGTTTCGTCAATATCCTACACTTACACGCATACATACACGCATATACATATATACACCTACACACATACGCAAACGCATACACACACAAACATACACACACCTACACACTCACATACACACAACAACCCACACACTCATGCCTGCACACAGACACAAACACATATGCCTACACACACACTCATCATACCCCCCACACACAAACACACACGCTTACATATACACACACCCACTCGTAATTGCGAAAAACATAATTTGAATTCAAGATGACAAAATTCAAATTATTTTTTTTATTGAGCAATCACGATCGCTTATTGCTTTCATTTGACTGTTTTTGGCGTCCTATCATTTTATTTTCGCACTGCCACCCTCCGCACCATCACCGTCGACCGGCTCCTCACGATGCTACTCCTATAGCGAAAGCCGTTTCCAGGTTGCATCAATGTCCTACACACACGCGCATATATACACAACTACACGCGCACACATACACCTACACATACACACACACAAAAAAAATACACACATACATACAAACAACTAGCCACACATTCATGCTTGCACACAGACACAAACACATTTGCCTACACACACATACCCCCTACACACATTCATACACACTACCCACACACTTATGCCAGCACACAGACACAAACACACATACCCCCTATACACAAACACACATATCCCTCATACACAAACACACACGCCTACATACACACACTCGTGATTGCGAAAAACATAATTTGAATTCAAGATGTCAAAATTCAGATTAATTTTATTTTATTTTTTTACTTATTTATTTATTTATTTATTTTATTTTTTTACTTATTTATTTATTTATTTATTTTTTTTTAAGCTCATTGTATCAACTTCAGTGACTGAAAGTAGTTCTTTTGACTGAAATAAGCAACTCCATTCTGACACGATTTAGAAAGCCAGCGGTGATAAAATGACCTATATTTTAATGGTTTTCATTGGTGGATGGCACAGCTACGAATAACCTGTTTTTGTCACGTATTTTTACAGCATCGCAGGAGTAAATGTTTGCAAACAACCGTTGCTGATTTGTGTATAAAAAATTGCTTTCGGTTCTTCGACTATCCCAGAGTTATTCTGCCGTGGAAAGGTTAAGGGCAGGACCTGCTGATATGAGTTTTTGGGAAGTTTGAAGAAATGCGTTTTGGATTTAATACCAACACTAGAGAAATATTGGAATTGAACAGTTTTTTCGTGCATTATTTTCAGCGCAAACCAAGCAAGCGCTTCGATATCTTTACTAATAATAAAGCTCAAAGTCTGTATAGATATCGGGATCTCTGTGACGCGCACAGCGCCTAAACCGTTCGGCCGATTTTCATGAAATTTGGCGCACAATTAGTTTATATCATGAGAGTGTGCACCTTGAAGCGATTTTTCGGAAATTTTATTTTATTTATTTATTATTTTTTTCTGTTCCAATTTTAAGAAAATTTTACCGAGCGAATCATAATAACGTGGACGAGTAAATTACGAAATTATCATAATGTGGAACCGTAACATAGGCGAGCAAATGAAAATGGCAAATTGGCGAGAAAACCATCATCCATTAAATATACATGCTAAACTGAATGACCTTTTAATTTTCTACTACGGGCAAAACCGTGCGGGTAACCGCTAGTGTATAATAAAGCTAAAGCACAGTAAAGCTAATGCACGATGACAAATATGCAAAAAAAAAAAAAGAAAAATAATAAGAATTGGCAAATAATGCCCTTTACCTTCCCAGGACAGTATTAAAGTAAAATTCACTATATCGATATGTTAAAAACATCGACATCGACGTCTCACCTCTAGAGTAAAACCAAAGTCTGCATGTTTAAAGATATGAAGGATTCATGCCTTGCTATAAAGGGAACTAAGCTTTTATAATAGAGCTCTATCGCAACTGCTAAGCAATTCCACTGAAAAAGACGCAATTTTAGACTTACCCCTATTTGTTTTCCTTTAATTGGTAAGTTAATCTTCCATTGTGACACGAATAATTTGTAAAAGTTAAAAAAAATGTTTAGCTTCAAAAACAGTATTGTAACGAAGTTAAACTCCTAGAAAATTACCGATGACAAAATGAGTTTCTAAAACATATCAAGTTAAAAAATAAATAAAAAAAAGAGGCTTGTAAATCATAACTAGAACAAAACAAAGAACAGTAGCGGTGGAGAAATTTAGTTTCCGAGTGGAATTCGTAAGAATTTCACCTGCTGAAATAAGATTGCAACATGCATAACTCCAAGAAAAGTAGCTTCGTTTTTAAAATGGGGCTGTAATAAAACTTAATTCCTAGAAACATTATCGATAAGGAATTAATAAAAATAAATTTAACTAAGCAATATTTTTACGAAACTTTAATCCAAGAAAAGTATTGATAGGTGAATTCTGTTTCTGAAGCGGAATGGAAGAAAAGCTTATTTTCTAAAAACCTAAGTTATCAAAATAAATCTCAAAAAACTGCGATAAAAAAGTTTCAACTCCAAAAATAGAGCTCGACGAATTGATTCATAAACGTGCAATTTCTTCCTTTACTAATAGAGATTTATTGTTTCTTTGTTTCTAACAAACGACAAAGATTTTAATATATATTTATATATATATATATATATATATATATAGAAACACTATCATGTATTTATAATCTGGACAAGTCAACCAAAATGAACTTCACTACTCAGTTCAATAGGCGCCACAGGCTGCTCTATGATACTGGTAGACAACACATTTGATAGCAATATAAGGATTGAACAAGAACGAAAAAATCTTTTAAAAGAAGGAAAAAATGAAAAAATCCCAAAATACCCTGGGGCTTCATCAGGGGGTACTCCCCAAGGGTAGGGAGAAACCATGAGATGTTTCGTGAGTGCTGCTGGCGAAATTTGCCCAAAAAAGCAGTACTAGTCCCCGACATCTCACAAAACAAGCAAGTGGGTTACTGAAAGTCCAGAATATCAGCATGACATGAAATACAAGCATTGAACCTTTTAAAACGAAAAATACAAGTTTTATCTAAAGAAAATAGAACAATATTTAAGCTACAAGATTTATATAAAGAAAATAGAACACATTTAAACCACAAGAGAAACAAATTCATACCTGAACTTGTGGAGGACTAGCGATAGTCAATTGTCAGTTCCTTAATTTCTCTGTTCCATGAATTTGATGGTTGCCCGTTCTTTCTTTTGATTTTGAGTTCAGGTATGAATTTGTTTCTCTTGTGGTTTAAATGTTGTTCTATTTTCTTTACATAAATCTTGTAGCTTAAATATTGTTCTATTTTCATTAGATAAAACTTGTATTTTTCGTTTTAAAAGGTTCAATGCTTGTATTTCATGTCATGCTGATATTCTGGACTTTCAGTAACCCACTTGCTTGTTTTGTGAAATGTGGGGAACTAGTGCTGCTTTTGTAGGCAAATTTTGCCAGCAGCACTCACGAAACATCTCATGGTTTTTCCCTACCCTTGGGGAGTACCCCCTGATGAGGCCCCAGGGTATTTTGGATTTTTTCATTTTTTCCTTCTTTTAAAAGATTTTTTCGTTCTTGTTCAATCCTTATATTGCTATCAAATATATATATATATATATATATACATATATCTATATATATATTATATAAAAGTAAATAAAGAAATAAATGTTCTTAAAGAAGCCAGTGAGAAAGTTCAAGGAACAAAAAAAAATAGCAATGATGATATTTTACTCCTTTCAGTTGAGGATTTCAGTTTTTGAAAAACAACAAAGAAGTAATTCTGTGGAGAAAAAAAGGTATGGATAAAAAGGGAAATTCTAAAGGAAGCCTACGAAAAATTTCAAACAATACAAAGAAACGAAAACTATTTTCGAAAGTAACTGATGCCATCAGAAACCATGACTGAGATGTCTTAATTTAAAACTTTTAATTTCCTAAAATAACTTCAAAACTCTTACGTAACGTGACAATCTAAAACATTGCGAAAAACAAAGCTTCAAAATCAATTTTTGAAACTATGCAACCAGATGTCACTTGTGTAAATACCAACTTTCGACGATCCATCAGACTCCCTGGATTATATTAAAAACTCGACATTATCTGCACTGAGTCAGAGTTTGCTTCCTGGATCAGGACTCGTCCCCGCGGATTCTGTAAATATTAATGTAATCGATTCTTTTCTTCGGGAAATGTCCGAGAATGTTGCCTGGAAAGTTTGTTTCCCTGTGGTTCTGTTTAAATGCAGATTAAAGGCGTGAATAAACCTGTTGACGGCCGTTTGATTGAAAAGACTTACAGTTTATAAACAAATTTTGAAAAAAAAAATAGAACCGACTTCAAAATTGCTCTAAAAAGTGAAAAATAATTTTATTCTTTAAACACCTTCAATAATACTTTTAAACATAATTTTTGAAGTTGGCGCAAAAACGATCGATAAAATCATTCACAGCCATAACTCAACTACAAGTATAAATTTAACCATGTCCAGTTTCTTCACTACCACATGCATTACGCATTGATGACAGCATATTTGAGTAACGATATAAATGTTTCGTTCCTAAGTTTGGATGATTTTTTGATAAAAATATGAAAAAAGCATGGTTACAATGGATTTTACTTTTTGTTTTTGCGCCAACTTCAAAAATTATGTTTAAAAGTATTATTGAAGGTGTTTAAAGAATAAAATTATTTTTCACTTTTTAGAGCAATTTTGAAGTCGGTTCTATTTTTTTTTTTCAAAATTTGTTTATTTCATTCTTTTTAGTGTAAATGTAGATATTTCAGTAAAAGTAAGAAGTTACCCAGTAAGAAGTGCGGCTCTATATCACTGTATTGCTTTAGAAAAGCCTTTATTCAAAATTATCATTACAATTACTATTAATGTTACAGTTATATGGCACTAAACTTTTATAACAATGAGTTTCATATTGTCGCGTAGATGAAGATAGCGAAGACAATGTGAAAGCCAAATGAAGCGAATACTCGTTAGTCTCAACTCGAGATCTTTATTCAGAATCACGAATGAACGTTACATCTCCTTATATACAACTTGAAAAAGTGCTGGAACTTTCCAGACTTGAAAAGATACAGAAATTAATAGAACATTCGAGAAAATACGGGAAACAGTAGAAACGAAACTTTAGTAAAATTCACTTTGTCCTAGTCGGGATTTGAACCCGGGTTGCTCGTGTGGGAGATGAGAATTCTACCACTGAGCCACCGTTATCCACGGATGAAAAGAGCGAACTTCGCTACAATATGATTTTAATCATTTAATAGGGAAATTTACTGTTTTTTGCCCATAACTTTTTATCTAAAGAACAAATATGGTCAAACAAAGTAATGGGACCTAAGTTGAGCCATCCTCTATCCATTAAAAAAAGAATCATCAAAATCGGTTCACTAGGTGAGACGCTATGAGTGGACAAACAAAAAAAAAAAAACATACATACGGTATGAACTGATAACCGCCTCCTTTTTGAAGTCGGTTAAAAATTATCCTCCGTTAAGTATTATCATAGTGAAAAATCATTTGAAAATCTGTATTTCTTTATAAAATTTCCGATGCATTTTGAAGAAAGTAAATTGTTTGCACTTGTGTTTTGAAAAACTGCTATAAAAAGAAAAGCATCAACGTTAGCTTTATACTCGACACACTTTCAAAAATTACATTTTTACTAATTTCTCGAGAAATAAGAGACTATTTGTTATGTAACTCTTATCTTTAAAAGGTATGCGTCAACTGACATTTAAAAATAAAATTTAAATCACCCATGCATTTAGGAGAATAACACCAAATTGATGAAACAAAAAACGTTTTTTGATCATCCTTCATCGGTAAATAAGGTGTACATTTCAGAATTAGTTTACTTATTGGGCAAAGTTATTTTATAGATTTTCGTAAATATATCGTTTATTCTTATAGGTTCAAGAAGAGTTAAGTATTTCTTGCAAAATTTTCAATTTCATTTGCAGGTGTTTGTTCTATAACGCGCAGTGCTTTCCGTCAAACGTTACCAAGCTTCCAGAGAACTTGACAGCATGCAAGAGAAACATTATACTGAAATTTTAGCTTTGAAAATTTGATGAATTATAAACATTTAATGCAATAAATATTTTACTGCGTATGCACAAAAGATAGCAATTTATAACTTTTATAATTTCGCAGTGAGGTGTATTCTACAACGTTTTAAAAAAGTTACAGTTGAATATCTTAAGAAATAAATCAGCAATCTACTGTAAAAGCACTTTTTTGTGAGACGTAATTTTCACGAAAATGAGTTAATTACCTGTGATTTTGAGAGCTGAAGATTTCTCAAATTTTATATGAGCTGAAAATAGAAAAATATTTCGTGAGGCTTAAATTTTCGCTATTATGAAGGCTTCGCGAAAATAAGTGATTTTACTGCAATAAGCTGTATTTGAATGATTCTTGGAATTGCGACAAATCATAAGGGATCGTTCGCAAATAAATCTATTTTTATTACAAACTAGTGGTGCCAGCACGGCTTTGCCCGTAATGGAAAAATTAAAAGGTCTTTTGGTTTGCCGGTACATTTACAAATAATGTATGGTGAATTTTCTCTCCAATTGGCTTGTGCCCATGTTACGGTTCCACGTTATGATAATTTCGTAATTTATTCGTCCATCTTATGAGAATTTTGTTCTTAAAATCGGAATAGAAAAAGAACCACATCGAATTTTCGAAAAATCGCTTCGAGGTGCACACCCCCACGCTACAAACTAACTTTGTGCCAAATTTCATGAAAATCGGCCGACCGGTCTAGGCGCTACGCGCGCCACAGAGATCCTGGCAGACAGACAGAACTCCGGACAGAGATCTTGACAGACAGAGAGACTTTCAGTTTTATTATTAGTAAAGATCACACCGTAGCAACACTGAATGATTCCAAGCAAGCTGTTCATTGGCATTTAAATGATCAATCCCTCTCCGACCCTTTTTTTCATCCCCCTAACTAGCTGAACCATTCTAATGAGTTAAAATGAGTGCAATTTAAAAAAAAAAAAATTTAAAAATAAATTTTGAAGATAAAATGTTTCGTTTTTTTTTTTTTTTAAACAAATTTGTGTGTATGAGAAGTTAAACTACATTCATAACCGCTTTTCCAGAGGTTAAAATTTCAAAATCAAACACATATCCAAACGTTAAGTTTCGCAACACAGAAATCCGACGAAACCCCGAAAGTGAATAGAAGCTGCAACTTTCGCAACTCATACATTTTATTTGTCCTGCAGTGCATGACTTTCTGGAAACTGAAATTTCTTTACAACAAAAATTTCATAACACTTCTCAGTGAAATGAATTTAACATTTCATCTTCACACGTGGATATTTCATAAAGTGTATAAAAAGAAATAATCCAAGAAACTACACTACACTTTTACATCTTCATTTTGGGAATGTATTAACAACATTTTAATGCTGTGTTTCTTCGGTTGCTCAAAAGAAGCTAAATGCAGGGGTTTTTTATGCTTTCGATGCGTGGAATTAATTCGGGAGTAGGATTTAACGCCACACACAAAATGCCACTTTTATCGATCTAGCCGTCCGATTGTTGACATCGTTGTGGAGTATTTAGAGAGCAATGTTTTCTACTTAGACTGAAAAAGAGAAGAAATGTTTTCTGTTATTGTTGTTTCTCGAGAAGACCCGAAAACAGGGAAGATTGCGACATTCTACTTGACTACTTGGCTCTAAGGCCACTATATAAGGGGAACTGGCTTATCCGACATTTTGATTCCGAAATTGTCGGGGGAAAAATTAGCATTTGTACAAAAGCCTCGTTACAGAAAACTGGTGGCTAAGCTTTAGATGTGTTGCCTGATAGATAGTTGAATTTTTGGTTCTGTAAAGGAAGAAGATTCTAAAAATATAAATAAAAACTAACAAAGTGTTAAAAGGAGGTTCACTACAGTCTAAACATTTCCCAATACATTATTGTTGAATTTGTAAACTATATTATCTTTCTAGATTTACTTCAACTGACAATTTACTCAACTTATCATCAATTGTTTTATGACATAGCAACCAGCGAATATTATAACGTAATTATAAATACCCGGAACAGGGTTGGATCCAAAGACGTCTTGGAACCAAAATGTCGGATAAGTCGGCCTCTTGGCTCTGGAAAGAGTCTTTTCTTCCCGAACTTCTAGAATAATCTTCAGACTGTGAAATGGTATAAAGGTAAAATAAAATATTTGTTTTTAAAAAGATGCCCATTTTTTAAAGGGAATACTTGAAGAATTTTTCGCGTTGAAGTACTCAACCCTTTACCTGCCATGGGTAGGTAAAGGGAAATAACTGCAAGTTTTTCAGTTTTCATTTTTTTTGCATTTTTGTCATCTATTGTATGTTAGCTTTATTGTACAAGCTTGCTTATTCGGTTCCCGGTATTAAAAAACGTCTTATTCAAGAATTTCCCTATTGTTAGCATTGAGTCCAAAATGCGTTTTTTCAAATATCTCGAAAACTCATTTTTGCAGATACTTCCGTTTGTCTGACCACGGCAGTATAAATAAATACCAATACTTCTCTGAACAGTAAGCTTCGCGTTCATCCTTGTGTAAAGAGCGTTTTAGATAAGTTACAAAAATTAACTGGTATGTTTGACTATTTACAATTTTAAAAATGGCACAAAAATTCACCGACCGTTAACAAATTAGCTCAATTCATGATTGTTTTGGGTGTGTTTTTTTTCCATAATAATTTGATAGATCTTCGTCGATTTTATTCAGTCTCAAAGCAACTTGATGGGGATCGAACTTAATCCAACCAAAAACCGGTGTCAAAAACCGATTCACATCCAAACTAAGTCAATCCATGCTTTCATTGAATGCCACTGTAAAGACGATTCTTTGTACCGATACCTTAATTTAATATAGTTTGAAACTAAAAATGAGAGAAAGAGAAGATGAATTCACTTCAAAATCAGCTCAAGCCAAATAGTTTTTAGCCTTAAATAATTAAATAGTACTGCTAATTTAAAAAGAAAAACAGGAATGAAGTCGCATACCGGATATTTTTCAAAGAAAAAAAAATTAGAAGAATGAAATACAGCGGTAAGCGTTTTTTTTTTTTTTTTTTTTTCAGCAAGTGAGAACAATAAGCAATCACGATTGCTTATTGTTCTCACTTGACTGTTTTGATGTGCTATCATTTTATTTTCTCGCCAGCACCCTCTGCAGCATCACCGTCGACCGGCTCCTCACGATGCTGCTCCTATAGCGAAAGCCGTCTCCAGGTTGCGTCCATATCCTACACACACGCGCATACCTACACAACTACACACACACGCACACACACACGCATACCTACACAACTACACACACACGCACACACACACACACATACACACACATACATACAGACACCTACACATTCATGCCTGCACACAGACACAAACACACATACCTACACACACATACACATACACATACCGGTACACACAAACACACATACCCTCCCACACACAAACACACACTCGTGAATGCGAAAATCATAATTTGAATTCAAGATGTCAAAATTCAAATTAATTTTTTTTAAATCTCTGCTGTAAAATTTTTATCAAATGTATTTCACTATTTTTGATACTGAACGCTTCGATCCTTAGACGTGACAGAATTACTTAACCAAACTGGTGAAATCTAATAAAAGGTGTACAAAATTGAATAACTCGTATCACCATTTCGTGCATCAATTGCGACGCTAAAGTTATCATGTCATTTACTATCAACAAAGTTGAAGCAATATCCAATTTTCTTATCAACTGTAATATATCAAATTAAAATATATTATGTAACAATATTAGCCTCAGAGATATAGCTAGGTTTCTTTCGCCGAGGCGCGAAAATCAGGGCTGCGGAGTTGGAGAGAAAATGATCGACTACTGAAATATTTTGGAACTTTCGACTCGGATACCTATACCCCAAAGCCCCTCCTACTCCGACTCTTACTCCTCATCCCTGGCAGAGTTAAGAACTCGGAGAGAAAATGATCGGTTCCTACTTCGACTCTTGGGAATTTTTAAGCTTTCGAATCTCAACTACGACAACTTTACCCAAAAATCTGTCCGATTCCGACTTCGCGATCCTGGTGGTCATTTTTTGGAGGAGGGAAATTTTCGAAAACAGTTAAGGCCATAACAGTGAACAGTTCCATTGAAAAAATAATATTAGCCTTCTGAAGATGAAATGGAATATTGTAGGGCAGCGTTTCTGAAATTGTGTTCCGCGGAACCCCAGGGGGTCCTACTTTTTTTTTCAATTCAAAATATCCACTTAAAAATTCCACAAAAGTAAGTTCTGAGGGAAGTATTCATTCAATATATTCCGAATTAACAGCAGATAAAATATCAAAACGAATTGCGTATTGTATACGCGATTATTGTCAATATATGACCTGTAATTATGTTGGTACAAGAATGCAAAATTTTAATAGAAATGACTTAAAATTATTTATTTTTTTTAAGTATTAGTTTTGATGACATTATTTAGAATATTTTTATTGTTATTCAGTCATTTTTAATGTTGCATTTAAACTATACTATTGAAATTAAACCAGGAGTTCCGAGGGAAAAGTGGATATTAGAAAAGAGGGTTCCTCTTATCAATGAAATTAAGAAACGCCGTTGTAATGAAAGAAAAAAAGGTATTATTTTGAGTTTGAATATTTAAAACGTCCAAACTCACAAACGATTTAAAACGCTGACATTTCTGAAGTTAAAAAACTGTAAAACATTAACTGTAACAACTTAAATTCCAATTGCTTTTTTCTTTCGTTTTCACAATGCTTTACTTAATAGAATGCTTTACAGTTTTATTTAAAATACTAAACCTGAAAATACGCTTGACTAAGCTTTTAACACGTATTCCCGATTTTTAAAAGCGCGAAACGTGTTTGTTGAGGTGCTAAAAGGATATCTTATTAACTCGATAATACTACGTATGAGTCATTCTTCAAAACGTGTAACTTTTCTGTCACACGACTTTTACAGTAAAAACTTTAAGGAACAATTCATTAAGCAATGCATTTTGATTTCATCAAAAATATATCTATCTTTAAGTGTAAGCTTTCTGTTTTTCGCACGACCAAGAAACTTTCTGCGGGAAGAGATCCCATTTGATCCAGCTAATCAGAGAACTTGGCGAACAATTTTGGGTGAAAATTAAATGTAAAATTTTTCATTAAACTCTGCAGAAACTTTTACAGCACTGAAATGTGTATTTTTCATAAATTTTTTAACTGTAAATCTCCAATCACGCTTTCTCAACTTTGCTGATTGACCTTTTCTTACCTTGTTTTCGGTCCGATTCTTTTCTTTAAAGCATTTTATCAAGCACTTTACTATAGAATGGAATAAATTAACTAATTTAGAGACATTTAAAACCAATTTACCGCTGTGAGGAAAAAATAAAAATTTCGAATGGTGTTTATTGTTGTTTTTTACGAATACCAGTCATTTTTAACCGACTTCAAAAAGGAGGCGGTTATCAGTTCATACCGTATGTATGTTTTTTTTTTGTTTGTCCACTCATAGCGTCTCACCTAGTGAACCGATTTTGATGATTCTTTTTTTTGATGGATAGGGGATGGCTCAACTTAGGTCCCATTACTTTGTTTGACCATATTTGTTCTTTAGAAAAAAAGTTATGGGCAAAAAACAGTAAATTTCCCTTTTAAATGATTAAAATGATATAGTAGCGAAGTTCGCACTGTTCATCCGTGGATAACGGTGGCTCAGTGGTAGAATTTCTCGTCTCCCACACGAGCAACCCGGGTTCAAATCCCGACTAGGACAAAGTGAATTTTACTAAAATTTCGTTTCTACTGTTTCCCGTGTTTTCTCGAATGTTCTATTAATTACTGTATCTTTTCAAGTCTGGAAAGTTCCAGCACTTTTTCAAGTTGTATATAAGGAGATGTAACGTTCATTCGTGGTTCTGAATAAAGATCTCGAGTTGAGACTAACGAGTACTCGCTTCATTTGGCTTTCACATTGTCTTCGCTATCTTCATCTACGCGACAATATGAAACTCATTGTCATAAAAGTTTGGTGCCATATAACTGTAACATTAATAGTAATTGTAATGATAATTTTAAATAAAGGCTTTTCTAAAGCAATATAGTGATATAGAGCCGCACTTCTTACTAGGTAACTTCTTACTTTTACTGAAATATCTACATTTACACTAAAAAGAATCAAATAAAAAAATTTTGAAAAAAAAAATAGAACCGACTTCAAAATTGCTCTAAAAAGTGAAAAATAATTTTATTCTTTAAACACCATCGATAATACTTTTAAACATAATTTTTGAAGTTGGCGCAAAAACAAAAAGTAAAATCCATTGTAACCATGCTTCGTTCATATTTTTATCAAAAAATCATCCAAAACTTAGGAACGAAACATTTATATCGTTACTCAAATATGCTGTCATCAATGCGTAATGCATGTGGTAGTGAAGAAACTGGACGTGGTTAAATTTATACTTGTAGTTGAGTTATGGCTGTGAATGATTTTATCGATCGTTTTTGCGCCAACTTCAAAAATTATGTTTAAAAGTATTATCGATGGTGTTTAAAGAATAAAATTATTTTTCACTTTTTAGAGCAATTTTGAAGTCGGTTCTATTTTTTTTTTTTTCAAAATTTTTTTAAAGTAATAAGCAAAGTGTTAAGAAATAAATAAACAAAATTTTAAAGCCAAATGACTTTTAAGGGTCGACACAATGCAAAAATAATGAAAAAACGACGCATGATGATTTTAATCATGAATGTATTCGAAAATATTTGAGTGTACGATGACTTTTGTGGCGTGTTATTTCTCTGCCCCTTCGTTTTTTGACCCATTTCAAAAAGAAGATCCGTCAATATTTTGAAAAAACTACTGAGTTTTATTAAGAATGGCATAGGACTGATGTGAAAAAATATTGGACTTCGTATTCGAATTCAGTTTCGCGTTATTTTCGTTTTACTAAAAAACTTCAAAGTGTACGAACACTTTTCGGAGCCACTGTATATTAATTTTTTACTATTTTTAACACACATATGAACTGAAAGGGTAACTAAAATTTAAGTCGTACTTTAATAAAGATAGCTTAACATTAGATTCACACTAATCATTAAAATAGCTCATTGTTTTCACAATTAACAAAAATACTACTTTGATATTAAATTGGCCTCTATTTTCAAACACTAAAAGTTTTTTCTTTTTCTTTTCTTTTTTTAAATTTCCGTGTGAACAAGGTTTTTTTTAAATTTATGAGTAAAATAATTGGAATTTAACTGGGCAATTCTTTTTGGTTACTTTTAGTAGGTAACACTATCATCTAAAAATGAAAAAAAAAAAAACGGTTTTGAAATTGAAAAATATTTTTGTTCAAAAGTTACACTTTCTGGAGAATAACCTATATAAGAAAATGATGAAAGAATATACAAAATCGTTTGCTGGGCAAATTTGGATATTTACCTCCGTTACTTATAAATTTCAACGGCTTGCTAGTTTTTCGACCAAATTCATTTTAATGCGTGCATTTTATGAGTATATTATACCTATTTAGTGGTTATTCAGAAAATAAATTGCTCAGAGAAAAAGCATTGTAAAAATTCCTAATGGAAAGCAAATATTATTGCAGCAACTAAACTTTTTTTTTAAGTTTCAGCAAAAGAATTTTTTACTACATATTTTTTAATTTTCAACTGAACTGAATTCGAGTAAAACTAATACTTAAATTTTTTTTAAATTTATTCTAAAGTTAGATGCAAGCGTTATTGGTAACAGCGTGTTACAAAGAAGAAATATATATATATATATATATATATATATATATATATATATATATATATATATATATATATATATATATATATATATATATATATATATATATATATATATATATATATATTAGAAACAGTTAATGCATCCCTCAAAAATGCTAAGTCGCTTTCATGTTACACAGTATTGTAACTGACTTTTTTAAAAAGTAAATGTAAATTACTATTTTTGATTTTTTTGTAAAATCATATTTTTAACTAACACCAAAGAAAACAAATAAATTTTTACAGTTGTTAAAAAAATCATAGGTATGGGGCAATGTTAGGCAAAAACGAACAGCCATTTATTGTATGCGTTGAGATTTGTTATTTATGGAATTTTATCAACATAAATTTTAAGCTTAACAACATTTTTAATTTTAAAATAAAAACTCTGCATCATAACAAAAAATAAACGAGTTGATGTGTGCATCACATGACTTCCTTTTACTCCAATTTAATGTCATTTCCCCATTACTGGCAATTTTAATGTGAAACAAAAGTTCACTCTCTAAATATCACCAACAGTGGCCAAATTAAAACAGATTTTTAAAAAATCACCAAATTTGTCGCCAAGGCGACCAAAAGACTGGCGATATATCGCCAAGTGTCCGCCAAATTATAACACCACTTGAGTACATCGAAATTAACAATGATTTCCCCTCAAAAAGGAGCAAAAGACTCCTTTAGGAACACCCGAATGCAACCAAAAGGGGAAGTGCACAACGAGACCCCACTAGGGGTCTACGTACCAAATTTCAACTTTCTAGGACTTACCGTTCTTGAGTTATGCGACATACATACGCACGTACATACAGACGTCACGAGAAAAATCGTTGTAATTAACTCGGGAATCGTCATTATGGATATTTCGCATGTCTATACGTTCATAGGCACTTATCCACGTGTGGTCGAGTCGAAAAAAAACTCAGTATTCATTCGGGGGTGAGTAAAATGGAAATTAAGGTCGATTTTTGAGTGAAAATTTTTTCGCGAATACAACACTTCCTTTTATGTAAAAGGAAGTAAAACAGTGTGTTCGTTAAATGCAAATTTAATTCTGTCCAAATTCGTTTAAGTAACAATTCTTAACTCAGTAAATTACCGCCCAATAGCCAGGGCTAAAGCAGAAATACATGAAATACACCGCCAGCTCAGTCATTTCCAGCCGAGGACTGCAGTTTCGTGCTTATTAGCACTCATTAGCACGGCATAGGAAAGTGACTGAGCTAGAAATGGAAAACCTCTTAACGAAGCCAAGAGTGCCAAACAAACTGGTAGCTAATATAGAATTAGCGCAGACCAGACGAGTGACCGAAGCAATGGTTCGGTTCAACTCAGGATTGAAGGCAAGGCATAGTATATTCAGTCCTCGGCTGGGGGGGGGGATGACTGAGCTGGCGGTGTATTTCATGTATTCTTAACTAACTCAAACTAATCGTAATTCACGTTTGCAGAATTTAATTTGACATTAATTTTCTTTTAAAAAATTATTATTATTATTTTTTTTTTTTTTTTTGAAGAATTCCAATACAAGAAATTAAAGATAAATTTCGCATCGCCAGATTTACAAAAAAGCAAAAGTTCTTGAACTCTGAAGCGTGCAGACAATGCTGGGAATATTTTCTAAAGAAAGGGTGTCGTGATGGCGCGAAAAGTAATTGCATGTTTTATCACCGGCTATAATTAAAATTGGAAGTTCGCGAAAACAAAATTATTTTAAAAGGTCAAAAGCATTAGTTAATGTATGACGCAACATCGTATCTTTCTTAGCTAAGAAAGAAATGATCTTACGAGTATTCGACAAACATTTTGTTTTCATAATAGTTCATACCTCCTGTTTTATATAATACTCGCACTCGCTAATCCGTGCGACGCATTCGCGCTCTACAGAAACAATTCGAAAACAAATTTTTTTTAAAGTATTTTTATGAATAAAAGCTAAGGGGTCACTCATTAATTGCGTAATGGTCCCAAGGGGTGAGAGGCGTTGGAAAAATCTCTACACACCCTTACTTGGGGGGGGGGGGCGTCAAGCCCATTCTTACGTAATACTTCCAAGTCAATATTTTACATTAGAAGTCCTGCGTCAAGTAGTTTTTCAGGGATGATATTTCATTAGCGTCTAGAAGGTAAAAACATCTTAGGATGAGCTGTTTTTTATTTGTTTAACAAAGAATGAATAGTGTAAATTGTAATAAAAGAATTGCACTATGTACGGCATGTTTTATTTTTAATTAATGTCTCATCATGCACAAAAAAAAAAAGTCGACAAAACATTCAGCCTAGATTTTAACTTTTTAGTAAATATTTGTGTATGGAATTGTGGGTTGAATTTTTATGTGTGCGTATAGGGTGTGATTTTTTAAATTGTGCGAGCTTTTGTAGTGTGTGTGTGTGTGTTTTTTTTTTTTTTTTTCCGGTATTGTAGCATTAAATTTGCATTTATTTTTCCATAGCAATGAAAAAGGTAAATCTTGTTTTGTTTTTTTCTTTCGGCAACGTGTTCTTCTTCTAAGGGTGATTGGTTCTAACAAACCTTGCGTACAACAAACTAAACTTATTTTACTTTTAAGCATGGACAATTTGCATTTGAAGGTTCAATTATTATCCTTTAAGTACAAATACATATACTAAGGCGCAATTAATAAGCATATTAACATTATAACACATTAACATAGTAAAATACAGTAAGCACAGAGCCGGCCTTAGGCCGATTAGAACAAAAGGGTCCAATTGGGCACCGCGCTGGCAGGGACCCCACGCCAAAAGGAGAAAGATCATTTTTTCCTTTAAATAAACAAGTGAAAAAGTGTATGAAAATACAAAATTCAAATTTAATATTTAACTAATGTTTAATCTGGGCGCGTGGAGCTACTCTTAGTTCAATCAAAGGGGTAAAGGAGGTTCGTGAAGCTTTTAGCTAATTTTAAATTTGCCAAAAGCATCAAGAGCTTTAATTAAGAATTAGCAAAATATATTTTCAAAAATACTTGTGCGGAATAAAAATCCGGAGAAAGGTTAAAATATCTGTTCAATGAGAATTTGATTCCTTCAGTCCTGAATTTGTTTCCATCAGTCAAAAGTAGTACTTTTTGTCACTAAAATTGGTAGAATAAGCAAAAAAATAACATGGACTTAGTAAATACTTTCCTTTTACCAACAGTTATTTTTTAATTAATTTTTTTAAATGTTCGATTTTTCAAACAAGGCGTGGTCTTGATGACGTCACAAATGATGCACTTTGCCGCATTTTTCTATCGCGTTTCCACGTTATGATAATCACGAAGCGAATTAAAATTGCACTCTACGTTTGTTATCAACCATATCGTTGCCAATACACGTGAGTAAAGATACGAATTAAATATTTAGTTCTGTGAATGGCAACACAGAATGGCATTTCATCATTTGTGATGTCATCGGCAGAAGTACATACAAACAATGAAAGCATACCGATTTAAGTATTTTTTTAAAAATATTAAACTTAAACGAATTATTTAAAAATTGTCAGATCCTATATTTTTAAGCATGCTCTTTCAGAAAAAATACTTTTAAAATTTTGGAAACGACCCCATTGAACATCTGAAGTCAATGGCCATACCGACTGTACCAACCGGTCAGGAGAAAGGGAAATAGGGGTGACGGGGTCTCAAAAATCTAATTTTTAATGATTATCGTTGGTTAGTGCAGTGAGTAATAAACTAAAGACCCCACCTCAGGTTCTAACTATCGCATGGGCAAAGCAAAAAATGAACCGAGGCACCCAAGTTTTAGGAACCCTAAAGCTGTCTTTTAAATTTAGTTGCTTTATTTATTTCATTTTATTTTTTTATTTACTTTTGGCAGGAAAAGTGCGAAAATTCAACAACGGTGATATTTGCTGTTATAAACAATTTATAACAATGTAGGGGAGAGTGTTGTACCTTGGGACACTTTTCACATTTTAATTTTCAACGTCAATTATTTGAATAAAATTTAAAATCTAAAAGTCACATTAAAATACCCCAACATACTTCTATGCAATATATTTTTTAAAATTCAGACAGTTTGAAAATAAAATTTTGACAGCCATTTAAAGTAAAAGTTCCAAGCTGTCCCAAGGTACAACATCTTATTGTAACATCCTGTTGTGCTATGGGAAAGTCTTCATGATTCAGGAAACAGCCATATACTTGAACCAATTTTGCACCAGAAAACAAAAACAAAAAAAAAAAAAATATTTTTTTTCTCGGTAGTGAATAAAATCATGAATATTTAATAATGAATTATGAATAATGAACTATGAATAATGAACTATGAATTATTATCTAACATTAAATGTGTTTAAAAGACCACATGAGATTAGAACATTGCTTCATGCTCCTAAACATATCTTAATTATTAAAAACCATGTAGAGTAAGTCCGGCGATCTTGCCCCACCTAAGCAGAAACTTTAAAAAAAAATATGTTAACGAAAACTAAAAGATAATACCTCCCGCCTCCCTTAATGTAGGTCCAGATGCTGTGTAAAATTTATCGTGGCCAAAAACTACGAATAAAAGTTTTTATTGCAAAAAAACAAAACTGCAGCTTTGGAGCATATTACCTTGATAGTCAGACAATTTGCCCCACTACACCAGGTAAAATGTCCTACTTGACCAGCATTGCAAAACACTCTGCTACTAGTAAGAAAGTGCATTAATTGACTAAATTATTTGAAATAAATACAAATTATAATGTGAGCAACTAAATGAGAAATCATAATAAATTTAATTCTAAACTGCAAATATAAGTTAAAATATTGGACATAATAAGCACATTACTTGTGGTTTTTAATAACTTTTGCTTTTCAATCTTGCCACAGCCATTACATCTCTGATTATACATTGTGCAAGTTTCATGCAACCATCCTAAGAAGTCTATACATTTTGTCCAACCTACAATCGACGTCATTCAGGTCTTCATTCAGGTGGGGCATATTACCTTTTTGGCAAGGTTAATTGCCCCACCACCTTTTGTTCAAACAGCAAGCCAATATGGCTGCAATTAATAGTAACAGCCTTCTTTGTGATACTCTTTTACTGTATAAACCGATAATTGTGTCGTGCAGTTACAAAACCGGCCATCTCCAAAAAACTAAATTTTTGTAGAAAGCCATTTTACTGTTACATCAAGCATAATCGAGGTCAAAACTAAATCTCATCGGTTTTTAGTGATATTAGGGAAGGGTGTTGGAAAACGTTTATGTAAATGGTGGTATGTGGAGGGGGGTATTTACTCATACTTTCATTTTGGATTTGGTCCCTTTTGCAACTCATTTTGGAGTTGGCCGGTTTTGCTACTAATTTGAACTTAAAAATTGCTATACCAAATTTAGATATTGGGATTTTGGGGTACGATAAACATAATTCTCAAGAATAAGACAATATAATTTGAAAAATCAAACAGACCAGAACAGCTGACCAGAATTATTTTTAAGCATAATAAAATAATATAAAAAAAATAAAATAAGATCAACATTTAAGAACTAGAGTCTCATACTATTGCAGCATTATCGTCTTCAATAGGCTCACACATTTTTTCCTGATGTTCTTCATAACTACTGTTCTCTTCCTCTTCGCCCATGATTCCATCACCTTGAGCAGATGATGCCATCAAGATGCTTTTTTAAAAAAAATAAAGCGCACATCAGTCTCCCAGTTTGACCCAAAATGTTTGGTCAGTAAGTTTTGGACATCGCACACTTTCTGAGGCTTCACCACTAAACCTGGAAATACACTCGTAACCTTACTGGTTGCAATGCTCCTCTTAGTCTTCACAACTGACTTTTTTGCTCCAATCTCAGATCTATAGAAAATCTCTCCTTGAACCAGCAACTTATTATTCTGCTTGGTTATAAAAAAATCTTTTCGTTGGTGCAAATTTGAAATGCTATTGTGCTGTGGGTTTGAGGATGGTACTTATGGTTCTCATCCAGTCAAGATCAGTGTAGTAATCTCTTCCTGGCTTGTACACTGTTCCACTTTCCAAGAGAATGTCGTCAAATTCTGAAGGCTGAACAAGGGTCTCAATTTTTTTCAACTTCTCAATTTGGGCGAAAACACGATCTGAAGGAATGAATGAATGACCTGGAATGGGGAAAATGACTTCCACTTTTTTTCAGATGGGTTGGGGCGTAACGAGTCATTCAGTATTGAATCATGAACATCATTGTTATGTTTTTGTTTTGGCCACCACAGCCGTCAGCTACGCATCTGAGGACAGTGACTCCACTGAAATCGGTATTCTGTAACCCACAAACTTTTCCATGATCGACAAAGCAACGTGCACCACTGACCAATATTAAACACGACCACTGGGAAAGGTAAACAGAGAGAGAAGCTGAAAAGGTACATTCCAGATCTGGATCGGCAGTGCCATCTAGCGGATATGGACATGGCTGGTTTTGAAACTCACAGACGAGAGGATTTGGCCGGGTTTGCAGCACATCATGATTTTCAAATGCATATTAATTGAGGATTTTGTCGGTTTTGCCGTGACTTTAGGTATCCAATAGGTGGAACATGTATCTTAGTACCCAAAATACTAAAAAAACATGCTTCCCAAAATTGAGGAGTTGGCCGGTTTTGCAACTACACGACACAATTGAACATAATATTTGAACGCTAGTTACTTAAACATAAGTTCTTAAAAGTAAAATCTTAGATCAAGCGTTAAAAAATGTCACTCTTACCTTTCACTTTGCTCTGAAGCTGTAATGATCTTTGAAAAAATCGTTGAAAATGGCTTTAGTACATGCGTGTAGCTTCTTTCTACACAAATCCCCATGAAAAAATTGACACAGGCGCACTCTGTTGTTACAATCATGAAATACAGTTACTGGGGCAATTTATCAGACGGGGCAAGATCGCCGAACTTACTCTATACGTTGTACCTTGGAATGTGTCCTAAGGTACAAAACGTTTGATTGTGCCAAGGTACAATCACCATGTGGTCATGGGCGGATTTATGGGGGCGAGGGAGGTCAATGCCCCCCCCCAGTCTTGGGAGGACTTTATACATGGTAACAGCACATATTTCAAAAATGTGAAAAGAAAAAATCATGACTTTTTTTTTCTTTTTTTGAAAAGTTCAGAAGTGAAAATGAAGAGAATAGTGACTGTCCTTTTCTGACGGGGGGGGGGGGAGGGGGACCATACACTGTATTACAAAGAGCAAAGCTGTCACCGGGTTGTTGAAATATGTTGAAAACGACTACTTTGAATTAAAAACCATTAGAGCAAGTATATGAGTGAAAATATGAGTAATCAGCCGCTATACTTAAAATGATCAACGACTGTTTCAACAATTTGGAAACTAAAACAAAGACTTAAAAAAAAAACGGATTTACCTACAAATTAAACAAGCTATAGTTGAGGGCACCCGCTTTGTTGAAGGCCCCCAACTCCGGAAAATTTCATGATTTGTTCTTTAAAGAAAAGAAGAAAACTACTTGAAAAAATAAATTACATTTTAAAGTACTTGAAAACCTTGAAAATTTGGAAAAGTGTGAATACAAGCCATAAATTTAAAAATTTATAACAATTGATGGGGGGTAGGGGGAGAAATGCCGAAATGTGTCCAATTTAGCTCATTGCCACATCCTGCATAAAAATATAAAAATCATGGTTCTCACGTTTCTGTAGCACATTACTTGAGATAAATTTTTGTGACTCACATGTTTCATATATTGCTGTTTATTTAATCCTGAATGCAGTAATTTTGGAAATTATTTTGTATTACTTGCGTTTATCTTACTTCTTCTGTATATTGATATTCTGTGCAGCCCAGAAGGGAAAAAAAACACTACCTCTATTTTTTTTTTCGTTTTTTGCACTACTTGTAATTGAAAATAAAAAGTTGTTGTAATGAAAAATCAATAGTTTTTTTTTCTTTTAAACTTAAAATGTTGTTGTTGTTTCTGATGCCCCTTGGAGCACCCAAGGTAATGAATAACGAAGGCGTTAATCCGCTTTTGAGGCTAATATGAGTGGCTTCCGTTTGACTGAGCCCCATTTTAGGTGGAAGTCCGACTTTTGCTCAGACACATAAGACAGATAGCACAATTCAGATTTATTACAATACAAGGAAATCAGAAAAGCATCCAGGGCAGTGGGCGGGAATCGAGCCCGTGCCTCTCTGCATGCAAGCAGCTGCTGAGCGATACCGCTCGGCCACTGAGGCCCCAAACTTAAAATAGTTGTTTCTTACAAAGTTAGAACAATACTGTAAAACAGTACATTCAAGTACTAAGTTTCAGAAACTGGAAAGGCCAATTTTTGTGCCTTAAATAATTTTAACTGTTCTCGAGTCCTTGAAACGGATTAGATGAGTCTTTGAAATTCCTAAGCAAAGTGTGCTTCAACTTTATTTCTTATCAATTATGAATTGTCCAAATGTGCCTATTTTCTAAATCTATACACCATTTCTTTTAAAGCATTTTTTTACTATTGATCATTTTGTATTTAATTCATTGTTGTATTTGTCGGTGGGTTGGAGGCTTGATCAAAAACTGATTGAATTGAACCGACAGCCAAAGTAAGCAAATAACAATGCATAATCTTCTATTCTTTCTCGCTTTTTCTCTCTGAAAACTGCTGTAATTGATTTGTCAAACCGAAAACCATTTCTACTGTGTATTATCGTAATTTGCAAAAGAGTGTTTTGCTATTTGTCTTCGAGATTTTAGTAGTTCCAATTACCCCTTCTAAGGCTTCAAAATGCAGAATTTTATATCTATTTTACAAAAATTCCTCCGGGGAAAAAACCCCGAACCCCCTAAAATTGGAGATATTCTATCCCCTACTTAAGAGGGATTCCATTTTCCACCTTAGACCTTATGTATAATGGATGGGGAGGGGGGGCTTTAAAAAATGGCTCTTTTTTTTTGCCACCGATAGAAAAGTTGACCAGACTACTAAAGAGACCAAAACCCTGAAATAGCTTAGGGGCACGCTAAGTCTAAATCCAGCCAGTTGTAATCAATACAACTGCTAATGCTAAAAAAAATGCTGCCCCCCCCCCCCAGGAACTCAGTTCTAAATCCGCCTATGCATGTGGTTTAAGAAAAACCAAAATAATGGTCAATCTAAATGCACTATCATTATTTTCTCATAAGTAAATTATTTAAAGTACTTCTCTTTTATAATAAAATAAAATTTAGTAGATTAAAACTACAAATACAAAGAAAGAAAATGAAATAAAAATTAAGAAAATATTTACTTTTGAGTCATGAAATTTTCTTTCTCTCACAAAATCAACAATTTTCCTCATTTGATGCTGATTTTTACTAGGGCACCACTAGTGGTGAAGGTTACTATCAGAGGTTTCAGAAACATGGCTGCTAAAAATAGATTCTTAGAAATTAGCTATGTCCCAAGGTACAACATTCTCCCCTACTGTATAATCTTGAATACTACTAGCTCCAACTATCACCAGTACTCTTATTATTGTGCAATTACTTGTAAAAGAGCCAAAACCCCTCAATTACAGACTGATTGATGCTTAAAACATCTTCAAAATAATTCCATAGAAAACAAATCGCCAACAGCTACTTGAAAATAGAGGACTCAGTGCTGCCCCCCAATCAGTTGCGGGTTAAAACATTCGATTAAAACCCGAAGCCCTACTTTTTTTTTTCTTTTTGCTCTTTTTAGGAAATAAGTGCGTGTGTGATTTGGGATTACTATTTTCATCTTGGTCTTATCTGCAGTTACTTGTTGTCTATTTTCTGATTTTGAAGGTTATTTCACTGAATGAAAAATTCCCTATGAAAAGAAACCGACATCAATGACATAACTTTTGATTATCTATAATACCAGTGATACCCAACCTTTCTATAACCGCGAACCAAAACTCATATCAAGATGATTCTAGTGAGCCAAAACACATATAAAAATATTTTCCCTTTGATTTCAAAAAAAAAAAACATGGAAAAGGAAACAAAACTACTAAGAATTTTGTTATCATTACTCGATTCTAAGGCTGGATGCAGTTTGAATTTTCTTTCCAGAAACTGCGGAGCATATACGTTGGTCACTACTGTTCTATAACACAACATATAAGAAATGTGTGTTGCGTGCTCTTTTATTGCTTTAATTTCAGAATAAGACTTACAATATTTTCAGCAGTGCATTATCGCTATGAAACCAAATAATATGGTAAGAGTATAACTTTTGTAAGACTAATGTAAAAGTTCAATTTTTTTAGTTGAGTATTAATCTAACAAGTGACTAAGTGAAGACTACTGGAAGTCTCTTTAGTCAGTTAGTTTTCTTAGCACCATACAGCCTAGATTGGGATCTGCCGTCCCATCCCTCTCCTCGTAGTGAAAAGAGACTTAGATCGTAAAACAGCCCTAATTTTAACATAAGTTACTTCACGATAAATATGTTTTTTACACCTTCAATGTCGAAAATTTCTGAGCAATGGGGTTTCAAAACATTTATCCCTCTAGCGATTTCTCAACATACAGCCTAAAATTTGGTTTTTAAAACTTCAATGTCAAAAAATTGTTAATGGAAGTCTCCATACTCTGCTATTTCATTTAACGTGATGGTTAGAGTTCGAAAAAGATTGCCTCAAATTGAGCCTAAACTTTTCACTTTCAAAACATTTTCAAAGGAAATTCCTAAATAACTAAGATTTCTGTCTGCCCTAATATCTCTAAAGGTAGCTTTAAGTTGCTTTTTTGAAATTCTAACTTCGATAACTTTCCAGGGAAGCGGCCCAGCACCTTTTACCCCTTTCTTTAGGATTCTCACTGATAGATTAAGCTTTAACTTTAAAAAAATTCCACGTGCCATCTCTCCTCTTCTTTCTTTAAAATTGACATCTGTTTCGAAAAACATTCTAGGGCTGTCAGCTTCTCTTTCCACTGTCGTTATCAAAATATCCTAAAATTGCGTTTTTTTTTCACTTCAATATCGAAAAATTTCCGGAGATTCATTGGATCCACTAATGTCGTCTAAGTGAGATTAAATTTGACTTCAGTTTTGAAATAATTCAGTCAAGTATCCTTTTCTCCTTTTCCTTAATTTTACCGAAAAATGCCTAAATTTGTTATTTTGGGCTTCAGTTTTCAAAATTCTTCCGTGAGAGGACTTCTCCAGACTAAAATTCAGTTTTTAAGACTTCAATTTATAAAATTTCCTATTGCAGACGTCATTAAAGACAATCCAAATTTTCATTTTTAGGTCTCGTAGCATTTGGGAAATAACTTTTATATCAAATCACTAAATTGCGAATCTAGAAGTTCTCAGTGTTAAACTCTGTACCTTTTCTTTAAATTCATTCTCATTCTGTTTTTGTCTCAAATTCAATGCAATTATTCTGTAAAGGGCCCCACCAATCGGACCCCGCATTCGTTAAGGTCAGCTCTAAGTAAGCATAGAGTAACATAGTAAAATTATATTCAATAATGAACAGCAGATTCAGTGGCTAATAAGCTATGATGACTATTTCAGTCTTGAATCTTCTTTTAGTATAAATGATACGACACTTCGCAGACGATCCATAAAAGAAGCTAGTATAAATGATTACAATAAACTCCCGGTTATCCCCTGGCGGATATTGTTATTGTGGATTCGTTTATTATTTATTTATCTATTTATTTTAGGTTGATGCTTTACTGAATGTAGAAAATACTCATTTCAACTTAGCAAGTGCAAAATTCATTTTTAGACCATTACTATTTTTTTCTTCCCTCTCTTTCCCAAAACTTTCCTAGGTCACCAGAACCTGACTAGTTGAATCTGTTGAAAAAAATGCGATATATTTTTGGACTGTCCCTTATTATTAAGTTTGTTAAAAATTAACTATGCATTGTTATGCATGACGCAGCATGAAACCATAAGAGAACTTCAGGGACACTTTATTTGTTCAAGAATAAAGATATATTTTTAAATTAACACGCGCGTCGTCAACATAGTAATTGCAGCAGCCTACTTAATCTTACACGGAGAAAAATAATTGCACGCATTTATCATGATCTCAACACCTTTATAAGTTCCGTTGATAAACAAAATTTTTAAGCCGTAATGTTTCTTCATGAATTAATTTAGAAATTATTTTCGATTCCAATGAAGGCTGCTGTTTTGTCTTTCTTCTTCTATTTTTTTAAACGTTACAGTTGATATTTCAATAGGATGGATTTTATTAAGGAAAAACTTTTGGTTTAATTTTGTAAAAAAAACTTCACATGCAGTTAGGGTCTGTCCGTAAATGATGTCACACTTTTTTAAAAAAATTTTACCCCCTTAAACTTTTGTTGCAATATCTCACATTTCACCTTACCCCCTCCCCCCTTTGTCGCAATGTTTCACACTTCACCTTACCCCCTCCCCCCTTTGTCACAATGTCTCACGCTTCACCTTACCCCTTCCCCTTGTCACATATCACGCTATGTTTTATAAACATATTTTCATTTTAAAAATGTGTGATGTCACATTTCTTGCTTCCTCCTCCCTCCCCCTTGCCGCAAACTGTCACACTTTCGCGTACCCATCGCCTTCTCAAAGCGTGAAATCATTTGTGGGCAGCCCCGTTACGTCAAAATTCTGCGAACCAATTCGTTTATCCTAAATACAGCGCCGATTCTATCCGAACTGGTCATGACTGACCTCCTTTGGATAGGCAAAAGTTAGAAGATTCAGACGGGAGAATTTAGCGATGCTTCTGACTCTATGAAAACTGTTCAATTGCATTTTTATATTGCACAAAATTTATGTTTCAATAAAATTTAGCAGCTAATAGATATATTTTTAAAAATAATGATAGCAATTTGTTTTACTTTACACTTTATTTACGCTGGGATTAGGCTATTAGAATAACGTTGGCTTGATGTTGATTACAGCCTTCCTCCCAGGTCTTTCCTCTGTTAAACATGGGGGAATGCTTTTAATTTTGCATGATCGCTCATTTAAAAAAAAGGAGAGAGATATCTAGTTCGGATAATTGGACAGTTCTGTTCACTGGAGTTGGGATAATCAGCGTTCTACTGTACTAGAAATTAAATTTGACCAAACGCAGTCAGAAATATTGAGAGAAAAATGGTTTTCATGTAAGAAGCGAAGAAAAAAATACAAATCAGATCTTAAAGTAATTGTGTATCATTTTTTACACAAATTCATGCCTTAACTGTACTGTAATGAAATTGCTGATATATGAGAGTGTCATTATACAGTTATACGTATCTGATTTTTTGATTACAAACAGTTCATCGGCGAAGATAATATAAGTTTATCGTATCTTGAATACATTCTATAAAATTCGAACTGACTAGATATTCCAAAAGTTGGAATAAATATAGTATTCTCACACTTACGCATCAGCCCGAAGGACAGAATAAAAAAAGGAAAGAGAAACGCATGAATGAAATTCATCTTTGTTTTCGAATAAACTAAGTTTAAAATTAAATATCCAGCAGAAATAAGGCTGATAAAAACTGGGTTAAATGTTATTGATTTAATTTACTAGTAAAGAACAATGTAAACGGAAACAATGCAATTGAAGTTTTCATAACTGCATGACACAGATTTTTCTACCTGTGTTACTATTTTTTGAGGCACTTCAAAACTGAAGATTTTGTTTTCTTTTTCACATTATTTAGAACAATCTTTTCAATCTTATTTGAATGTTCATAAGTTAAAGCAGACTTATCAGCATTTATATAGGATTATTTTCGAGGAACGGAAACTTTTACGACAAGAGGAGGAAAAAAATTACAGTCCAAAAATTGTACCGACGCATAGGATACTTCTAAAACAAGGACGAAAAATTGAAAGTTACACTAGGTTAGTTGGACTATTCTTTTAATCGGAACTATTAACAATATCTACTCAGAGCTCAGAGAATCATAAAAGATATTACGTTTAGAGTGAGAAATGGCTACTGTATTTTGTCCATTTCAGAGACAGAGGAGTATCCAGTAGTTTTCGACTCCAAAAACAAATGCTGGCTAGTCGGGTTTTTTTTTTTTTTTTTTTTTTTTTTTTTTTAATGATCTCGATATCAAAATCATTGTTCTGTATTCTACATCTATCCTCATGACATCGTACATACCTTAGCATACCTTTGGCGTCGTAGTTTTCTGTAGCCAAATGGTCTGACCAAATGATATAATGATTTGAAAACCGAGTTAATGAGAAATTCAGGAAATAATAAAAATTAATAAATGGAAGGTATATATTTACATCTGTAGATCCACGACGTATTTTAATCTGGGCAGTCCTACGGGCCGTCGGTCTCACGGTCAGAAGTCATCCTTCTCAGTCTCAGCCCTTTACGTGCCGGAAATATTAATTAATATGCACATCAAAGAAATCTTTTTCGAGACTGTTATATAATGTTATCAGAATATACGTCAAATGTGGCGACACATGGCCAACTGAGTAGTAAAATTTGGTGATACATAGCCAAACAGGTCGCCAAATATCAAGTCATCTTATTTGGTATGAAGCAGACACAACACGCTTGGCGAGCGCAATGAACAGATGCTGAAGCCTCCCTGACACCACGGTTACGCCAAGTGCGAAGCAGCCGCCGAAGACTGTTGGCCAACGGCAACAGCCCACTTAGCGATTGTGGTTAGGAAATGTCTTGGTGAGTGAAGCGAATACTTGGCCCCCGTATTTTCACGTGATTTTTCTGTTACGGCACGTGACGTGTGGTGGGATGAAAATAATTACTCTGCCGTTATTTCAAACGAGGTTTACCAATGTATTTATCGTTTATTTTCATATTTATCAGACTACAAAGTGTGAAATGAACTTAAGTTGAGAAAAAAAACTAAAGATCACTGATGAGCAATGAGTACGAAACAAAATGGGATCCGAGCAAAGGACTTCAGCGTTTCATCCACTTTAGAAAATTCACATATCAGAAACAAAATGCCTTCTCTATACAAAACTACGTAAATATATCATTCAGCAAGATTAGCATAGGAAGAAACTATATCAAAAAATACCAAATATCCTTAAGAGGTATAAAAATTAAAAAGGGGAATATCATATTAAATATTCTTAGTCTTACCTTGTCTTTCATGGAAAACCTTTTTACTTTCCTCTATATGTAATATGTAGAAGAAAGTATTGGATTCGTGCAAATTTTCGAATTTCGAATTTCGATGGATTCGAACGTTTTGAGGTGTGCTGAGTCCATTTCGACTATTTTTGGAAAATGTCTGTCTGTCGTCTGTTTGTGTATGTGTGTATGTGTGTCACGTCTGTGTGTGACCAGTTTTTTGTGACCGCTCTACAGCAAAAACTACCGCATGAAATTGAACGAAATTTGGTACACATATGTGCCCCTATGTGAACTTGTGCCCATTGGTTTTTGGCGCGAATTCCTCCAAGGGGGGTGGAGCAATGGGACGTTTTCTGAATTACGCGTGCTTACTATTCCTCAGGAAGTAACTGGCGGAATCAAACAAAATTTGGTCCATATGTTGGTATTAACAGGAACAGGTGCTGATTCAATTTTGGTGTCAATAGCTCAAACGGGGGTTGAGTTATAAAACGTTTTTTGTCGTCAATTGTGACTGCTGTATCTCAAGAAATAACAAACGGAATCAAACAAAAAAATTTTGACAAGTAGCCCTTAATGGGTATAAGAGCTGATTCTATTTTGGTGTCAACAGCTAAAAAGGGGGTAGCGCAATCGTCCGTTCTTTTTTTCCATTGTGAGTGCCCTATCTCAAGAAGTAATGCTACGTTCTGGTTGAAATTTGGAATATATGTGAATCCATACGTAAACAGGCTTTGGTTCAATTTTGACTCCAAGCGCTCCAAGAGGTGTTGATTGTTTTTTTTTTTGGGGGGGGGGAATAAAAATAGTTTTAGTAATGCAACAATAAGAAAGATAAATCGTAATAGATTGTCGTCTGCGTATTTCTCGTGATTTTAATTGTATGGAAATGATCGGAAATATTATCTCAATGATTTAAAATTTTTAACTGTTGCCATCTTATGTTTGTTAATAAATAAAATATTTGTAGTTAATTCAAGCAAGGTTTTTAAAGTAACTTTCAATTTTCGCTCTTTGTTTTGTTTTTACAATAATTCAGACATTGGGATGGTCGTCAAGTTTTTGCATGTGTAATTTTGTTTTTGTTAGGAATATTGCTTCCTCGTCAAGCATGGGGAGGGATCAGAAAAAGGAAAAATATAGAAGAAAGTTTCGTGATGGCCACAACATACTAGTTTAAAGATATGAAGGAAAACAGCAATTACCTGATTGTATGGTAAAAATGAGAAATGAACTAGATATAATTGAAGTCGCATCATTTATGAAAAAAACAATACGCCCCCTTTATAAACTATCTTATCTCTCATTCTATTGAAAAAAAATTTACAAAGTGAGGAATGAAACCATCAAGGCAATTCATTGAAAAACGTTACAAATTATGAATGAACGGACTAAAATCCAAGTTCATTGTCCCACAATACGTTCTCTTCATAAACTATCTTATCTTACATTTTATTGAAAAATTTTTTATTAAACAATGAATGAAGCAGTTATCGAACATACCTGATTTCATGGTAAAAACGATGAATGAACTAGTTATAGTTCAAGTTGCATCATCCCACAATACGTTCTTTTCTTAAACTATCGTATCTTACATTCCATTAAATGAATTTTACAAAATAATGAATGAAATAAATAAAGTAATCAGCCGATTGCACGTTCCTGATTGCACGGTAAAAACGATGAATAAACTAGTCATAATCCAAATTCATCCTCCCACAATACGTTCTTTTCATAAACTATCGTTTCTCGCATTATATTAAATCTATTTTACTAAATGATGAATAAAACCAATAAAGTAGTTAATCTATTGCACGCTAAAAATTATGAATGAAGTAGTTATAATCCAAGTTGCATCGTCCCACAACACGTTCTCTTCATAAATTATCTTATCTCTCATTCCATTTAAAAATAATTTACAACATGATGAAAGAAACCAATAAGGCAATTACTTGATTACACGTTAAAATATATGAATGAACTTTTTTTCAGCCAAGTTTATCGTCCCACAATCCGTTCTTTTCCTAAACTGCCTTATCCCCACATTTCATTCAAACACTTTTACAAAACAATTAATGAAAAAATTATCAAAATTACCTGATTGCATGGTAAAAATGATGAATGAACTAGTCATAATCCAAGTTGCATCATCCCATGATACGTTTTCTTTTGATGTACTGTTATAAACAGGAGTCTCTGGTATTAAAGGACTTGAAGCGTTCATTATCTTTAAATCCAATAATGAAGCTTATTTCAGTCAATTCAGTCGCTTTAATACCTCAAGTGGTAAGAGGGAATTTGTTTCACTTCAGTTTTCATGACCAAGCAAAATTTAGTTTTAAGTTGATGAAATAATGACAGTTAAAAATGGATCAGTGCAAAAGTCGAAAATTATCCATTCACTATAACCACTAAAATAAAATGTTCATGAGAATTTTCGAAAAATGAGACTTTTTTCCTTCAAAATCACATTTTTGTAGGAAGACAACTAAAAAAAAATTTGTTTTGCTCTGAAAATTGAACAAACTGTTCAAATCTGCTAAGATTCAAATTTTTAAGTAATGTCGCTAACCAAAGGATGTACAAATTATACTTTGAAAATTCTTAATATTGGATGCAGCTTTGCGTTGATCATATTTTTTTTTTTTTCTCTTCCTTAATTTTTTGAGCAAGAAGTATTATTTTTCGTTTCTACACACAAATACTTTTTTCGGGAACAGAAAAATATTCTTTAAAATTCAAGCTAACTCATTTATTATGTCATAATTTCAAGTATTTTTTCTTTAAAAGAATTAGAATGATTACGTTTCTAGTTTAATTTCCAAGATTCTCCATGGAGCACTGAATGTTACTTTCTTTGCAGCACTACTGTTAGAACTGAGAAAACCGTTTTACATCATAATGAAGCGTTTCACTTGGAACGCACACAATTTTTTTTTTAATGTAATTGCATAATTAAATTGCATACATATGTGTTTCAAAATATTACTTGCCGTTAAATCAATTCTTTAAATTATATAGTTGATGTAATTAAGTAACTCAATTTTCACATCTAGTGATGTTTAAATACACGTTAAAGGTTAATTTATAAAAAATGCCAAGCAAACTTCGCATTTAAAAACATACAAAAATGAAAATAACATTAAACTAGCACTTTTCATAAATTTGTGAATCGTAAATTATAACTTTCTTTCAATAGAAAGACGAAAATTAATTTAAAATCTTCTTTCTTTGAACAAGAAAATAAACTGATTTCTTTTGCAAAAAAACTCGCTATTTATAACAAATGTCATACTTTTTCTCGTACCTCCTATTTTAATTTTTTATTTCCGTATTAATTCTTCCATCATTATGATTTTAAAAAAACCTCACTTCAGAATTGTTCCAAGAACAAAAACACACACATCGGCCATTTCACAGAATCTTCAAAATGACAAACTTCAAGTAAACAAACTGTTGAAACAGAAGTTTACAAACAGGTATAGCTCACGTGTCCGCGCACCTAAACTCCTTGATTAAATCTGTCTGGCAGATTTGGTTAGATCTCAAATCCCTTGCTCCAAGAGGCGGCGACCAATAAGAGCCCATCGCTTAGGTGACGTCACGACCGGCTATATTAACATCCGGTCCGAACTCCCGGATGCTCTCAATCAAAGAGCCGCGCCGTTCCAAGTAAATTCGAACAAATTCCTGAACGCGTCAACGAAATTTCCTGAGGATTTGTTTTTAAATCCTTTTGCAACGTGTCATCATGTGAAACCAACGCTCAGTTTCCTTTCCGTTAAAAAATGTTCAGCAGAAGGCTTTTTTTCTCCTAAGGTTATTAAATCCTTAGTTAATTTTGTTAAAAATCGAGAGCAAAAATTTAAAAATACATTCCTAAACGTTGGAATGATAATCTGAAATAATTTATTTGAAGGACTTACTTTGCAGTTGTAAAACTAACACGAATATATGCAACTAAGAATAAATTAGTCAATCACACAAATGAGCTCTTCCTGATGTTAATTGAAGTTTTTATTTGGTTTTTAAACAAAATTATCCTTATATATATATATATATATATATATATATATATATACATAGTATATATAATAGCGAATGATCGAGTAACGCTCCTGACGTCAACACCAATGAAACACTGCTATATCATGATAATTTGATAATATTTTTTGGCAATGTTTGACATACAGGAAAATGTTTTATTTTGACGAGGCAGAACTGCGTCCGATATCTTAACTGTTTTACTGGTAAGACTGTTATTTCAGAAGAAACGAAAAAATGGTCAACAGTGAACGCTAGTATAGGGTTAATTCACTGGAGTAAAATTTCAACTATCAAAATATCACCAAACAGGCCATTGCTTCGTTCAAATGTAAAAGAAATTTTCACCCGTCATACCTTGGCGGCCGATTTTCCAGTTATGATATAACTAAAGATTGTTGCATATTTAATGTCAGTAAAAAACGGAATTAGCACGGAAATGTCCTGCCGTTTGAAATTATGTTGAATTTCTGGAAAATACACCTGCTAATGTATAAAGTCAATAATAAACGTAAACAAAGCAAAAATCGTGAACAAAATACTACAAATGGCAGGCTGAAAATGGGAGTTGACAAGCAAAACGAACAGGAGGGAAGTGACTGACTATGCATAAATTTTATTTAAATAAGTAAATAAATATCGAAAAACTAAAAATTTGAAGTTAGGGTTTCGAGATGGGGAAAATGCGTGTCCTTCGATCTGTGTCTGAACAATTTGTCGTTCAATTTTAAACAGTTCAAAAACCACATTTGCGGATACGGGGAAATGTAAGACAAGTATAAATCCTGCACTTAAAGGCAGATTTGCTTCTAACGAACTTTGTTGGAAAAATCTTTTGATGAAAAGCATTTAAAGAAAAGATCTTTTTGATTCAAAATATTTTTCGTTCAATTTTGAACAGCACAAAAAATTACATTAATGCCGACGAAAAACATTAGCGGCTACGAGTAAAATTAACGCTAATATAGATCCTGAACTTAAACGTGCATTTGCTTTGTTGAAAAAAGCTCTTGATGAACAAAATAAATAAATAAGTTTTTTTTTATTTAGCTATTTACAGGTTATGTTTTGAACATTTCAAAAAGTTTTAGCACTAGCGGCATTACGAAAAAAACTTTCTGGCACTTATGTGCAGATTTTAAATATATTCTTATTTTTTAATTTCAAGAAAAAGAAAAAAGTTATTGATAAAAATCAAAAGACCGTATTTTGTAAACTTAGCATTGACGCAAGTCGGAGATAAATATGACTGAATCAGAAAGAAACGGATTCAAATAGCAAATGTTTTTTAAAACTTGACCACAGAGAGATGGCAGATGACCCGAAAACGGAAACATCATTCGTATCATTTGTACTGCCTGACCATCGATTACATGGAAAGGCTAATATCCGGTTTATAGACAGAAATGGACGTATCTATTAGTTTAAATGGCTGTTGGTTTGTTTAAGATGTGCACTTTTGCCTCTCTATCATTTAGCGTTAGTTTTGTAAAAATGAAAATTTGCTCACAGCAGCATTTTTTAAATCTAAAGTATATTTCATCTATACTCTCACGGCAAAAATTAATTGATTTATTGATTCACAACAAAGTTTTGAGCTTATCATTTTGCTTTTACGTTCCTGAACGAAATGAAAATATTTTCTTTTCTTTTTGTTGTTTCCGTGGTAACTATTTTCGTTCCCCCTTATTTTATTTTTGAGAATGCAATAAATGAATAAGGCACTAGTGACATTATAAAATGCATGCATAAAAATCCCATCGTTATTTTCCCTTCTCCCCTGCTAGATTCCTTCAGATGGAATCGTCTTTACTTGGCAGATTGCCGAATTACATACAATCCGTGGTCAAACAGTAATAGGTAGCATCCGCCAAATGTAAGCGCAGAGTAGTAACCGACGCGTTCTCGTTGAAAGTATCTTTTGGAAAATAATAACGGTCAACCTGTTACAAATGACACAAATGATGTTTCTGCTTTAAAGTCATCGGCCATCTCTCCGTGGTCCAGCTTTACTATTGAGAAGAGAAGAAATGGAGGGAGCAAAGATCCCAAATCACGTGATGGATTTTACAGCAAAGCATTGGAAGAAATCGGGTTTCTTTCGCTTGTTTCCCGTAAAATGTGGAAACCCTTTATCGTTATTGAGTCACGTGACTTGGGGTCCTTGGGTCAGTTTTTGCTAAGCCAATGATTGGACTTACTCCCTCCATTTTAACTCTAAGACAGACCAATGGCTGCGGAGTTAGTGAGAAAATGACCGGCTCCGACTCTTGGAGATTTGAAGCGTTCTATTCCCCCACTTCGACTCTGATTCCACTACCCAAAATGACTCCGACTCCGCAACCCTGGTTTTTTACTGTGAAATAAAGATTTTTGAGATGATCTACCTTTATTTTCCTTCGAAAGTTTTAATTTATTCATTTCATTTTTGGCAGAGGGAATTAAATTGAAATTCGGAGTGCTTTGTTTTTTATCAAACAGAAAGAGCTGTACATACGATTTTGACGAAACTTGTTTATTTAGGAGGACATGCCATTATTAAATAGTCACGAAATGTTCATTAAGCTCACCTGACCGAGGTTGATGATCTGATCTTTCATATTACAATGACAACAAGAATAATAAGTCTAGCTCGTTGTTAAGAGGGCAAATTTTCGTCATCACGGTTAAAAATCGTTTTCTTTCATTCAAGTTTTAACCTAAGCAGATTTTACTTTTAAAACGGGGAGGGGGAGCGATTTCGTTCTTTCAGGAAAAGTACCAACAGAAATGAACTTAAAAAGCAAAACTGCATCTAAACACCAAATTTCCAAATTACTAATCCCTATCATTTAAGTTTGATAAGAAATAAAAATACCATGTATACGTTATAAATTTAATTTTTAGGATGAGTATACGGGTGCAAATTTGCCATAATAACAAGACCTCTATTACAAAGACAATTTCTCTTCATATGGATATGTCTCGAATTACCTAATCTAGAAAACCGCCAGTCATAATATGATGGGTGTGATTTTTTTCTCTTTTTCCATCCCAGTACATTTGAAAAAACAAGAAACATAATTTAAATTCAAGATGTCAAAATTCAATGTTTTTGAATGAGCAATCACGAATTGCCTATTAACCTCACTTTTCCAAAATTGATGTTGCTCTCATTTTTTAGATTACCACGCCCAGGTGGAGGATCATGCTCGAGGCCCCTGGTCCGGAGGACATGGGCTATTATGCCAACGATATTTTAACCAATTCATTTGGAATATGCTCTTTATTTTTATTTTGTGTGCTCCGAAATGAGTAAGTTTTTTTTTTTACTTTTTAATAATATAGTTTTTTAACAGTGTGGTAACAATTTTGTTACAGTATTCTTTATTTAACTAGAAAGTCGCCCGTCAAGGTATGACGGGTGAAATTGCTTCTACTCTTCTACATTTGAACGAAACCGTTGCCTCATTGGTGATATTTTGATGTCTGAAATTTTAACCCTAACTCCAGTAGATAGCGGATAGCGTTCAGAGTTAACCGCTTTTTTGTTTCTTCATGCCCCTGAAATGACACAATCTTACCAGTAAAACAGTTAAGTTACCGGATCGAGTTCAGCCTAGTCACAATAAATCTCTGCATATTAAATATTATTAAAACATATTATCAAATTATCATGCCGTTGCGCGAGTTTCATTGTTGAAACTCGCAGGTTACTTGATCATTGGCAATTTTTTATATGAGAATGTTACAACTGGGCACATTTATTACTGCATATACAATTGATTGCTTTATGTTTTATAGTATAACCTTTAAAACACTACGATTCATTGCTTTTTTTTCCGTAAATATTTAGTATTTTTATTTTCCGTATAATATTTAGTATTAATTTTAAAAAATCTAAAAATATATACTGAAGTTTATGCGCAAGTAACTTTCAGGAACACGGGACAATCAAATTGTGTAAACTCTCAGCTTATTCGAAATATACTTTAACGATTTTGTCCTTTCTAGAGCTTGGAATGGATATTTCTCTAACATGTTTACAAGAATCCACCGTCATTACATGCCAATTAAACGTTACGCTCTACGTTGGTATAAAGCTTCTCGCCAAATATGGCTCCATATTTCTCACTCTATGTAAGCAATAAAAAGCCAATCTTTCTTGTCCAATCAGATCTTTTATCGCAGTCTATTATTGTGCCGGCAATGAATCACGTCTATTTCTAATCATCTGGTGCATGATATCCATTGAGCAATAAGTTCTTTTTCCCCCTCAGCATAACATGGTGTGGTTCGTAAAAGAAAAGCATTTCAGCTCTTCGCGGGATGTACTATTTTTCTGTGACATAATAAACGTGTGCAAAAAAAAAAAAAATCAAAATCATATCTTTCTCCAGAATAAATACCTAACCTGTTGACGTTCTGACTGTAATTTCGGGCGTCATACCCCTCCTCCCTCCAGAGGTGTGCACAGAAATTTTGGGACCCGTCATAAATGACTTTTCCGGGCCCCCCTCCATATTGTTTACCCTTATATTTCACGCCTATTGCTTTAAATATTGGGCCCTCTTAAGGCTGGGTCCCAGGCACAACAGGTGTCCCTCCCCCCCCCCCCCCGTGCACAGCCCTGCCTCCCTCCCTCGTGCGAAAAAGAAATTTAATGTTTTATGCACACATGAAGTTCATACAAATTTATAAACAACGTAATTTCATGTTATCACCGTCATATAATTTGTGGACAACCCCTTAGACTAATTTCATGCTTTCATTTATTCATATCAATATTTATAATCAGTCGCTCCTTCTTTCTTTCTAACTGAAAAACCCAGAATTAAATTGTGAGTTTTTCAACCTCGGTATATATATATATATATATATATATATATATATATATATATATATATATATATATATATATATATATATATATATATATATATATATATATATATATATATATATATATATATATGAGTATGTGTGTTTAGTTTTTTTAATAATGGGTCATTCTTCAAACTATTCTAAAAAATTTTAAATATTCCTATTCGAAAATTCATACATTTGCTGCAATATTTTGAAAAGAAAACCATTTTCAATTTTAGGGTACTTTCTGGTTTACTTTAGAAGTTAATTCAGTCGAAATTAGTGGCTATTGTTTTTATAAACTGCATAATTTATTTGCTTTTAAAATTTTCCTCAAAACTTCGCGAGCGCTGAAAAGAAATTCGAACACTTAATTAATCCATTGTTGACCTTTAATTACGAATTAGGAGGATAACATGTTGAAGTAGAATGTTTTCATGTTTTCTCTTGGAGTAATTAATGAGAGAACCAGCGCGAGGAATTCTGGTTATTCTGGTAAATGATCAGTTTCTGCATACCAGATCAATCACGGAAGGCTATGGGAAAGGGCAATCGCCATTTTGTTTTCCTCTCAAAAGTTTATTCTAAAACATTTTGCATTAAAATTTCATTGAAAACTTTTGGAGAAATTTTATTCTTTTATTGAAATAAGGTTAATAATTTTTCCAAAGAAAGGTAGCAGAAGGATTTCTAATTTGTGACTATGATAGTGCATTAATAGAGCATTATTATCGTTGTCATTACTACTGTTGTTATTGTTATTGCAAGTGGTAAATCTCATCAAAAAAAATTTTTTAATACATGGCATTTTTGATAATTTCTTTTGGATTAGATATGTGTATGTTATTATTTTATTATTGAACCTTAAACTCTTAGATACTGTAATTATATTTCTTCAAATAGTTTTTCTTTGTTTTTTTTTTCGTTTATTTGCCAATTTCTTTCGGATTCAGTATTTTTTGCTCGTCAATAAGAAATAAAATAAAATTCTACAGCTTTTTTTTCTAATCTTTGCTGTTGTTGCATAATAGAGATCTCACACTGATGGGTCAGCTCAAGTGACCAACCAAAAAGACTTATCATATTTACATTAGATACCAAATTAAACGGAAATTACTGGAATAAAAATTTCTGACAGAAAACTATCTTTTTTAACAAACATCCGTAAGGAAATACAGGGTACTCATAATTAAACGACTCTACTTGGAACTTGTCTAGCAGCGAAACTATTGCTCAGAAATTAACGAAATATTGTGTACAATATAACGAAAAGATGGGAATTTGTTAGAGCGAATAAAAAAATAGTTTACAATTTCGGCACCAGTAGTAGCAATTTTATGAGTTACACATTTATTATATACTAGCAAAAATACCCGGCGTTGCCTGGGTCAGTAATAATTGTGAGAAACAATCGCTACTTTCATTCGTTTTCTGTTTTAACTGAAAGAACTCAAAACACCCCGCTTTGATGTGATTAAAAATCGAGATTCTTCCTTACCCATAAAAGTAAAAAAAGCAATAAGTATAAACAACGAAATAGTATTCAGTTAAAAACAAAAGCACGACATTTAAGCATACAAAAATTTGAAGAATTTCCAAAATATAAAATTTCACTTGTTTAAAAAGATTTATCTTTTTTTTTTTTTTTTTGAACATAGTCTAAATCTTTTTCTATATGGCTATTGAAATACAAACGGTTTTTAAAGAATGTAGCCGCCCGTAATCTCACTATACTTACCTTAGTTATTTTGGGAATTTTCAATTATTTTTGGTTCTTGACGTTACTTAAAATGTTACCAAATTTTTGGTAATCGTTTTGGGATACATTGGATAATGCTCCCCGTCCCTACTTTGTAAAACTGTCTGTTACTAATTTTCGTCAATGCGGTATTGCCACCAAATACTGAGATATTTTTGCTGACCATAAAATGATGCTAAACATTTTCATCTGAAATGATTCCGAAATAAGTAGTAAAATAGTAGTTGTCGAGTGTTTGAAATTGTGCACAAAGACAAATTAATAGAAGTTTTTGTGCTGTGAATAGATTTGCCTAATTTAGTTAGCAAATTATTTTACACTAGCAAAAATACCAGGCGTTGCCTCGGTTAGCAATACTTATCAGAAACAATCGTTACTTGCATTTGTTTCCTGTTTTAAGTTAGAGAACTTAAAACACACCTTTTTGACGTGACTTAAAATCTAGCTTCATTCTTACTCATAAAACTAAAGTAGCAGTAAGTAAAAAGAGCAAAATAGCATTCATTTAGAAACGAAAACACAAAATTTAAGCGTATATAAATTTGAAGAATTTCCGAAATATGAATTTAAACTTCACATTTTTAAAAAGATTTATCAGTTAATACTTATTTTCTTTTTTTACATTGAGTCTTACCTTCTCTGTATGTATATTGAAGAACGATCTGTTTAAAAAAATGTAGCCGCGCTCCGTGATCCCCTTAAACTTGCTTTAGTTATTTTGGAAAATTTCAATTATTGTGGGTTCTTGGTGCAATTTAAAATATTACCGAATTTGCGGGAATCGTTTCGGATACCTTGGATAATGCTCCCCCTCCTTAATTTGAAAAACGGTATGTTACTAATTTTTGTTAAAGAGATATTGTCGCCATATGCTAAGATACTTTTGGTCACCATAAAATGGCGCTAAACAATTTCATCCGTAATGTTTCCAAAATAAGTAGTAAAATTTGGCGATGGTTTGCATTTGTGCACAAAGTCACATTAATGGAAGTTTTTGTGCTGTTTATGGATTTGCCTAATTTAGTTGCTGGATTATTTTACAGTAAAAAAAGTTTTTAAAGATTCTTTGATTGACGATATTTTGTTTACATGGTGAAAGCCGACAAACATTATTACGTAGTCTTTGACTTCAAAAACCGTGACAGTTGAAAAAAACTGCCAAATGCATCCGCTACTGAAATCAACCTGCATAAATTTTGGTGAGGTTTCTGCTGTTAGATTGGATAATGATTAAAAAATCCAATCAGCACAAATAATTAAAAAAAAACATTAATTACACTAAAGTTCTGTTTAAATGGAAAATAATCAACCAAATCTATAGTTATTATTAGCCAATCTTGAGGAAAAAACCTTACTTTAGGATTTGACTTGAGAAAAGCCTCAGTCACACGAAACACAAAAAATTCAACAATTGTAACTATGAACTGAGAGTTGAGATGATACACTAAATAATAAATTGGGTAGAGGAAAGCCTTCGAACATGGAACAAAAAAAGCACATAACTCGTTTTTCATACAACTTAGAACTTTCTAACAGATGCCATCTTCAGCAGAAAAATAAGAGCTTTAGATGGACACATAATTTTAATATGTGCACGTATTTTTTAACCGTCATATTGGGGCATTTATGCGAAAATTTGGACAAATTAGAATAAAAAAGGAACTATCAATCGGATTTTTATCGAACTGGTCTACAAACCTCCCCAGTACCAAAAAGAACAAACGGTGAAAATTTCAGCCAAATCTGCCGGGTAGTTTCTGAGATCTTAGGGAACAAATTTACCAAAGTCCATTTTTATATATATAGATTTTAACAATAGTTTTAAAAATTCTTTTAATGGCGATATTTCGGTTACATGGTGGAAGCCGAACTATGTTCTTATTTCTATGAAATTAATATATATATATATATATATATATATATTTGGTAACTGATCCCTGATTGTATGTTTGATGCATTTGTAAGTAGTAAACTTACAGATATTTTGAAAAAACTCTTTCTCTCAGAATTGGAAAAAATAGGCTTTTCTGCCCATATGTTAAAGCACAATTGGTGAAAATCTCTTTTGTGATTGAGAAAAACGAATGTCATATCTGAAATCGGGGCAGCCAATAGAATAAAAGTCACTCATTACCGTACAATCACTTTCTCATGACCCGAATTTTGCAAGCCTGTGTAGTTGTAGATTCCTATTCCTATTCAGAGTCACAACTGACTACAACTGTATTTATGTCGAGGACTGCATACTAAGTGCCTTGCCTCCATTATTTTATATACCGATAGATGACAGCACCATCACCGGATCGAACAGTTAATTTAGAATTAGTCCAGGAACTAATAGCTACCTAGTACTAGCACCCCCAGAGGTATCGTTTCACTTGGAGGACATTGAGACCACGAGCATATTTAACGTCGCCCAGTCCCCTTTAATGACGACGGTGGGTCTTCGACCATCGAGGTTCGAACCCAGGACCCTCCGGCCCCGAATCCGACACTCTACCAATCGGGCTACCACGGCCCTTAGTTGTAGATAATAAACACTTTCTATTTTCTAACTGTTGCCAAAATCAATTGTCTTTTTACTTAGTATCGGTATCGATTATTGGCATAAATGAGGAAAAAATCCTAAGAAAGCAATAGATTTCATTCTTGCTCTAGAGAAGCCTTGATTCAAAATTTTCATTATGATTACTATTATTATTGCTGTCGTAAGGCAACGAATTTTTGTAACAATGGGTTTTATATTTAATCATTTAATGGGGAAATTACATGAAATTTACTGTTTTCTATCATAACTTTTTTAAACTAAGTTTTTCAGGAATGAATTATAGCCTACTAACTGCATTGCGCGGCTTTGCCCGGTCCACCTTGAAAATAAAAATTGTCTCAAGTGACGTACATTTAACAATCAGGCTTAAATGAATAAAAAAAATAGAAACAGCATGCAAAGTTTCCCTTCCAAACAATGGCGACAGATATTAAAATACTTTTAAAAAATTAAATCGAGAAAGATGGATTTAAAAAGCATAACCGTGGAAACACAAAATAAAATAAGTTTAAGGAATTAAAATGCGAAAGAAAATGGTTAACAATTTGAATGGAAGTGAGATCTTTTTATTTTGATTTAAAAAGGCTTGTAACTTTTTTTTCCTTTCGAGATAGAAGCTTAGTTTTTCGACCAGAGGTCAAGATGGATCTGGAGTAAAAAATATCGCTTTTTCCAATGGTGTCAAAAAGAAAAGTGTGGGACAATTCCTTCACTTTTTATTGATAGATGTAATGATGTAAGTAGTGCCTAAATTTCAGCTAAGCCTAAAAAAACTTGAAGTAAAAACGCGAATAACTCCCGCCATAATTAAGTAAGAGCATTGAAACAAATTGCGTAGAACGTGGAAAATTCTAATCTTTCGAACGATATATAATATCAATGTGTGCAAGCACGTTTTCACCCCCATATTCGGGAATTTGGGTGAAAATTGGGCCTAAATTGGAATTAAAAAAGAACTGCTCATCGAATTGTTTTCGGACTAGTCTGCAAACCTTTTCGGGACTTAAAGGAACAAACTGAAAATTTCAGCGAAATCGGCCGTGTAGTTCTCCAGTTTTGTGAGTTCCAACACACAGACGCTTTCTGGAGACTTCATTTTATACTATGTAGAGATGTGTATCCCTGATAATGTAGCTATCTATGGTGAAAAAATGGTTAAAATCGATCCAGTAGTTTTGAAGTTTACCCCGGACATACTTACACACATAGAGAAGTAGCCATTTATGTATATAGATTTACAGTGATTTTAAAACAAATCTTGCATCAAAACATGTTCAACATCGCCGGCTATCAGTAACGTCTACCAGCTGGAATCGTGAGGGTGCATGTTTCTACAGTTGATCGCAGTATGGATTGCAGTATCTTGAGAAATGTTACGAATGTGTGGTGATATGCTGTACTATTTAAGATCAAGTGAAGTTCTACGATTATTACGTTTTTTGAAACGTTTCAAATGTGTCCAAAGCTAAAAGTCTCATGGATCGAGGTTTGATGATTGGAAAGAAATGTATTTTCTTAAAAACTCCCTCTGGCGGCAAAATTTTGAACTATTTTTTGTTATTCGCTCAAATTCCTACCTCCTCATTATGTTGTAAATAAAATTTCCTTGATTTCTGATTAATAGTCTCGCCGCTAGACTACTTTAAAGTAGGGTCGTTAAATTATGGACATTCGGTGCTTTCGAATTCTTATCCGCTATAACTTTCCGAGTGGTGGTTCCTGTTCGGATAATAGGATAACCCAATTTGTTTTCTTCTTTATTTTTTGACTGTCTGGTTTTGGATCAACTTAACTCTAGTTTATTTCCTTCTGATCGTAAAATATCGAAGTCACAACCGTAATCAGATTCTTGTTTCGGGGAGGGTTATGTAAAACATATCTCATTGAATCTATTATCTTCTTTACTAATAATAAAGCTCAAAGTCTCACTGTCTGGAGGATGTCTGTAGGATGTCTGGATGTCTGGATCTCTGTGACGCGCATAGCGCCTAGACCGTTCGGCCGATTTTCATGAAATTTGGCACAAAGTTAGTTTGTAGCATGGGGCGCGCACAAATGCAATTTTTCGAAAATTCGATTTTGTTCTTTTTCTATTTCAATTTTAAGAACATTTTCCGGAGCAAAATTATCATAAGATGGACGAGTAAATTACGAAATTATCATGACGTGGAATGGGAGAGCGAATGAACATAGCCAATTGGCAAGAAATTCGTCATCCATTATTTGTAAATATACAGGCGAACCGACTGACCTTTTAATTTTCAATTACGGGCAAAGCCGTGCGGGTACCACTAGTGATCAATAAAGTTTGATTTCTTCTGTATACTATTATATTGGTTTATATTGCAATAGGATATTTAAATGGGGATGCTGCTTTAAGGGCATTAACATGTGCAAGTGTAAAAGATGAGGTATGTTTTAATTAAAGGGTTAAATATCTTAAGTGTAAACTACATCACTCCTGTTCCATATTTGGGTGCCTTTTAAAAGCTCAAAAGAATAGATGCGTGTACTCATTCTCATATTGGAAGTAACGCTTCTTAAATTAATATTTTTTGACAGTTATAAGATAGGTTAAATGTAGTTTGACACTTTCAAATTAACATTAGAATTACGCGGATCCTCGTATACCTAGTAAACGGCGGGGGTCATTTTGACCCCTGAGAAGAAATTGCATAGTTCTCTACATAATGCTGCATATTTGTAAAAAATAATTAAAATTAAACATTTTTACAACAAAATGCAGTTCATTTAAAGGGTGCAGAGATTTTAATGATGTAAATTGAAGCATTTAGAAAAAAGTTTTAAAACCTTTAAAATAACCAGCGCCAGCATTAGCGTTTTAAAAACTTGAGACAAGTGCTCTCTTTTATGTATAAAAGCACTATAAATGCTTAAATTTACAATGCTATATTCAAAGAGACATTTTTTAATTTCTGCTATGTTTGAGCATCAGTAAATGTATTTGCATTTCTTTTTTTCTCAAAAGGTTAAACATGACACCTGCCTACACTTTTAGGCATAACCTTTTAATTTGGGTTGAAAAAAAATCAATATTCTTGAAAGCTTTATATTATATTAAACAGCACGATTATTTAGGAAAAGTCAAGGAAGGATTAAGCATTTTATGAAAATATAGAGGAGCAGTTAGCAAAAGAAACTCGCTTGGGATCAAAATGACCAGTGCCTGCCGTAATTCTAATGTTAAAGAATTTTGAAGTTTTTGTTTGCTTCAGGTATTCAAAACTTAATAAAACGCTACATTGTTTTGTAAGGAATGATGTTCGTAACAACTACTAAAAAAAATGCTGCAGATAAGCACTGAGTTTTTACAATTCTTCAATAATAGTTTCATTTCTCATTTTAAAATAGTAATAGCAATTTTTTCAGCAAAAAAAATATATTAAAAAGCATTTTTTGGAATAGTTTTGAAAATTTTTGGAGAGGGTTTGAACCCTAAAAACCCGCCTCTTAAGCACATTCCTGATCGATGTGCAAAAAATTCACTGCGAAGTTTGTTTTGAATGTTTCTGCATGCTGCATTCGAGGCACGCCTTAACATCATCTCAATGCGTTTCGTAATCTGGAAAGAAATTCGTGCTGAAGTAATGTTCATTGCTTTGACGAAATCCATCCCACATTGATCTAAATGTATATAAAAGTGACAGCAACCATAAGAACCAATAAGTTGCATAAGAAATAGCTTTTGTTGTTTTCCATTTCCAAACAATATTTGAAATTATTTGTACTGGCTTTTTTCCTGAAACAATAAGCAGTTTATAGTAGGAATTAGAAAACCACTAAATCAGTGCTGAAAGTTTTTTATTAGAGAAAAATTACTTCATTAAACATTTTCTGAAATTTTCTACAGAACCTACTGAAATTTTTATGTGTGTTAATGGAGTTGTTTCCTTCAGTCAAAAGTAGTATTTTTAGTCACTAAAATTGATAGAATAAGCAAAAAAAAAACATGGACCCAGAAAATTCTTTTACTTTCCCAACAATTATTTTTTCATTAATTTTTTAAAATGTCCGATTTTTCAAACAAGGCGTGGTCTTGATGACGTCACAAATGATGCTCTTTGGCGCATCTTTGTACCGCGTTTCCACGTTATGATAATCAAGCAGGGAATTAAAATTGCACTCTACGCTTGCTATCAACCATATCGTTGCCAATACACGTGAGTAAAGATGCGAATTAAATATTTTGCTCTATGAATGGCAACACCAGGGGTCTGGCCAGAGCAAATTTCGGTCCGTTAACGGACCCTTCACAAAAATCCGATCAACCAAAACGGACCTTTCACAAAAATCCGATCAACCAAAACGGACCCTTCACAAAATTCTGGTAAACAAAAACGGATTTTTCACAAATTGTTTATTGAAAGAGCAAATCTCAAATTAAAATAATACAGCATATTTAAAGTTAAATTAGAGGAATCAACTTATACAAAATCAGCTAATTTTGCAAAAGGAAAAAAAAAATCGGCACTCTTGTGATGCTCCTGCAAGCCATAAATAATTACTACCGCCAAATAAATAGAATGCCTGTTACATAAAAAGTAGTCGAAAACTTTGTACTGCATAGTGAATAAAATATGACAACGTATATAAAGTACAAATTCAAAATGAAAAAAGGTTAAAAAACCAGCAAACAGCTGTTTCGGCACTCTAAAATACAAGTGCCATCATCAGTTGCAATTAAAAACGAAGACAGGTTCAACCCGACTAAAACAAAGTCGAGGCGAACATTGGAATGTTCGCCTCGTCATTCCAATGTTCGCCTCGACTGTGTTTTAGTCGGGTTGAACCTGTCTTCTATTTTAATTGCACTGATGATGGCACTTGTATTTTAGAGTGCCGAAACAGCTGTTTGCTGGTTTTTTAACCTTTTTCCATTTTGAATTTGTACTTTATATATGTTGTCATATTTTATTCAATAATGCCTGTTGTTGGTTTCTTTGAAAGAAATTAACAGCTGAAAGTCAGTTTGGTTTATAATTTTGCTTGTTTGTTTTATGCAGCGGTGTTGTTGTAAACTTCTTTGGAAAAGCGTCAACATTCACTGAATAGGCGTAGTAAGCACTTTTCTCCCCACTCATGATTTAAGCATCAATAATATACAGCGAAATGAATTTAGAACTGCAAAAGATAGTATGGGTGGGGCGGATGTGATCGCTTCAGATAGGGTTACAAAATTTAAACTTATCGCCATTTAGTGTCTGGTGGTGCGATGTTAAACTGTTATTTTGGGAGAAAGTTATATGGGTTTGGTTTTTCGATACTAAAAAGGATAATTAACGGTAAATAAAAGTTTATTTAAAGTTATTTTTTTCTATAGATGTCTACATTTTGAAAAACGCAATCTTTTTACATCCGATATGAGAATCATATTTCATTCTTTTTTTCAAGCTAACTTCGCTTTATTAGGATGCAAATAAATGAAAAGTCTCTTTATTTTTGTAACAAAGCTTATTTCAAGTTTTTAAAGGGAAATTGCATTTTCTTTTATGAGTCAATAATTAAAAGGCTGAATCGATGGTTTATTTTTTATTTTATTTATTTATTTTTGCTTCAACTGTGTCCAGATATTAATGATATACTTATCATAGGACTCTAAAATGCAATTCAAAAGTAATTTTATCAAAAATATTTATTTTACAAGCCGTTTTTATACTTTTGATTCCTTCACTTTGAGGATTGCAATCTCTTTGCATCCGCTGTGGAAATCTGATTTTTCGAATTTTCGATGTTTAGTACGCTTAGTTAAGAGGTAAACAAATAAAATATTTCTTTATTTTTTGTGAAAATCACGGAATTTATAAGGTTTGAACGAAACTCTGTGCTCTTAAACAGTGTCTTGGGTTAAAAAGTTAAATGCTGAACCCCTGCCTAATTTTTTTTTCTTACAGTTATTTTAAATACTATACAAAAAACATTTATAGTATAATTTAACATGATGTAGAATGGTAGATAAATATTGATACTTGAGGGGTGCTCATCTCCCAGGGAGTGATGCCTCCCCACTCTCTTCAAATACTAGAAAAACACTCAAGAATGATATTCTCAACAGAAAAGAGAGAAAACACTCAACTTTAAGTGTCAATGATGCAGTTTCCACCATCTCAAGAGTCAAAGCTTTCGTTTTTACAAGAAAAAAAAATTAATTATTTGATTTTTCACAAAAATAATTGATTTTTCACAAAATTATTTTATTTTTCACAAAAAACGGACCCTGTGAAAAATCCTGGACAGACCCCTGAACACAGAATGGCATTTCATTATTTGTGATGTCATCGGCAAGAAATGTGAACAGTAAAAGTCCACCGATTTAAGAAATTTTTTAAAAATATTAAACTTGAAAAAATTATTTAAAAAATGGTCAGATCCTATGTTTTTAAGCATACTCTTTCAGAAAAAAATTCTTTTAAAATTTTGGAAACGACCCCATTGTTAAATTCCTTTTTGAAATATTTTCTTAAAAGACACATTTTATCTTAGTTCAAGCGTTTGAATTCAGAGGATTTGGATCTGTGATAACCGAGAGAGCTAGGGTGTCAGAAAAGTCCATGACATGTTTGAAAAATTCATGGAAAAGCAAAAAAATTCCGTATCAATATGCAGTTTCCGCCAAAATACATTTTTTTTTGAGCAATCACGATTGCTTATTGTCCTCACTTGACCGTCCTTGGCGTTGTGGTTCCTTTTTCAGCTTGGACCAGGGGCGTCTGCAGCACCACCGCCCACCGTCCTCTGCAAGCGGCGCGGCTGCTCCGGTCCTGAGCTATCCGCTTCTGCTTCTCCTGATCGCAGGCGTCCATGTCCTACACACACGCACGCTCACACACACATACACGCTCACACACACACGACTTCACACACATACATTCACACACGCCTATGTGCATACACATAGGCCTACGCACACACACAATCCTACACACTTACGCACACACACAATCCTACACACTTACGCTCACACACAATCCTACACAATCCACACACAACTATGCACACGTAACTGCCCAGGAGGAGAGACAGGCTTGGGGGGGGGAGGACAGGAGAAGGTTCTAGAAACAGTAACTCCAATGAGTAGGGTCCTGTCGCAACTCGGGATTGCGAAAAACATAATTTGAATTCAAAATTTCAGAATTCAAATTAATTTTCTTTCTATTATTATTATTATTATTATTATTTTTGTAAATTTAAACTTGGTTGTTTTAGTTTTATTATTATTATTTTTTTTTTTGTTAACGATGTCATAAAAAAAAATCTTGAACCTATAAAGTATTATGGCGCAAACTGCACAATGATGTGTATTTTATTTTTATTTTTATTTTCTTTTTTTTATTTTTCTTTTTTTTTTAATTTATTTATTTATTTATTTTTATTTTTTTTTTTTTTTTGCTTTTCTATGAATTTTTAAAATGTGTCAAGGACTTCTTAAACACCCTGTATAATGCTACAAAAATCGGAAAATAGGATCGTTTAGCTCCAAACGAACTGCTTTTCAGATTACGTTATATGTTTGTATTAATGATTGTTCTTTAAAATGCAAATACTTGTAGAGTCTTTTTCCTATTCTGGAGACATTATTTGCATTTGAAATATGTACGCAAGGTCATGTCATTGAGGAAACTAATTACTAGGAGAATACCCTCGAATATTTTCCGCCAAGAAAAAATTCTCAAGAATATTTTCAAGAATATACAATAAAATTTTCTAAATATTTATCTTCCGTATAGCATACTGTAAAAGCATTTATTTTCGAGATGAATGAATTTTTGCGAACTTATCGTAAGCGTGAAAATTTAAACCTCGTGAAATATTTTTTCGAGAAGGATTTTTTAGCTTTCGGTTCTTTTCATGTCAAATTTGCGAAATTTTCAACTAGCAAAATCACCGATATCTTCATTTTCGCGAAAATTATGACTCGCTAAAATAAGTGTTTTTACAGTAATCAAACATGAAAAGAATGATGAAATATATCACAAGAAATAAGAAAACTTTATAATCCAAGCGTCTTTAGTGTATCTGTTTAGTGAATTAGTAAATATTTAAGGCAGGTTCTCAATGCTATACTAATGGGCACCACAGTGCCCGCCAAGTGTTTCTTGTGTATCCGCACCGCGTGCGATCAAGATTTTTTTTTTTTTTTTTAACTGATAATTCTTAACAAAATGTCATGCAAAAGTTTTTCTTTTTTTAGTGATTAATTATCCAAATTTAGAAATTGCGTACGACGCAAATAAAGGTACCTATTTCAGAGCTTGTTTCTATAAGAACCGGAGGCATAGAAGTTTTGTATATCTAATGGGACATTGTTCCATAATATTAAATGATAATTTCCGAAAAATAATTAAGAAAAACACATTAGAAAATAAAAGAGTTTTCTAATTTCATTACTTAGGAGAATCTTTTTTTCCAACAGTAACACAGAAACAGTGTCACATAAAATCAAGATACATATCACGAATTACATTGCCATGGAAAGGTAAAGCGCAGTATCTGCATTTTTTGAATTTTTTATACATATTTTTGTTTGTAATTCTACATATGAATAATAACGATAACGATAACATGATTACAATAAAAAGTATAACACGCATAATTTTAATAAAACCACCTTCTTCTTCTGCAAAAAAAAAAAAAAAAACATAGCTTCCGAAAAATACCTGCGTTTGCTATCATCAAACAGGTCTCAAGGTGAAACTTTTGATAAAATTGGCGTATTATTACGACGTCCAATACTTTCGCGTGAACAATGGGGTCGTTTCCAAAATTTTAAAGGCTTTTTTTTCTGAAAGAGCATGCTTAAAAACATAGGATCCGACAATTTTTTAAATAATTTGTTTTAAGTTTAATATTTTTTAAAAATTACTTAAATCGGTGCGCTTTTATTGTTTACGCTTCTGTCGGATGACATCACCAATGCCAGGGCGAAAAATATTTTTCTTTTGTATTTGTAAAAAAAGAGTAGAGAAATGTGTATTTGCAAGGAACTGCCTACGAATGAAGTCCCTCCTTAAGGTGGAGTTCATTAAATTGTAACCGTTCGTGACAAGGGGGAGGAAATAAACGAGAAGAGGGACATATACAATGTGGAGATTGTGACATCAAGCCTTTTTTTTTTTTGATAAGAACGTTTATGAAAAGAGTGTGACATGTGGCAAAGGGAAGAGGGGGTATGGTGAAGTGTGAAACTTTGTGACAAAGAGGAGAGGGATCAAAAATTTTGAAAAGGGCATTAGTCAGTTAGCCCCTAAACCGTAAATAAATTACAAACACGATTTTTTTAATGAAATTGCACTATTATTGCGTTTTTGAATGGACAATTTTTAATGTAGCAAGTAGGATTCGTTCATTTGACTGTTTGAAATTTCATATTTCTAATGGCATAGTTCAAGGCAAGTTACTCAATAATATTAAACTTTTGAAAAGAAATATTGTTCATGCAAATTTATGTATAATCTGAGTTTTGTTGCATCCTTTCCTTCGGGAAGATTTCGATGATTGGGAAATTGGCGCTCTTCATCTATTGGCGTCAAATTTTTGACGCCAAATTTTGATGCAAGAAATGTTTTTTCTTTGCATGCGTAAACAAAGAGTAGGGAAACGTGTATTTGCATACGGTTACCACAAAACAGGGACTGTCCACGAATGAAGTCCTGCTTTAAGGTGGAATTTACCAAATAGTAACAGTTTGTGATAAGGGAGAGGAAAGAAATGACAAGAGGGACATACAATTGGGAGAATGTGACAACAAGCCTTTTTAGCCTACTTTCCCAGTAAAAGTCAGAAAAAGAAGAAAAAAGCATGAAAGAAGGCTTAATGCATCTTAAAAATATCCCGAAAAACAAAAAAAAAGTCAAAAATAAATAAAATAATTAAATAAATATCGAAAAATTAAAAATTGGAAAGTAGGGTATTGAGATGGGGAAAAATGTCTGTCTGTCGGTCTGTCTGTCTGTCTGTCTGTCGGTCTGTCTGTCGGTCTGTCTGTCTGTCCCCCCCTAATAACTTTTGAATGAATAGTCCGATTCGAACAAACTTTTTTTTTGTTCGAAAAATCTCGGCAAGGACACCTCATTCCCATATTTTGCTTTTTGGTTTGAACTATTTTTTGTTCAATTTTGAACAGTTCAAAAAAACTTAACATTAGCTCCTACGGGGAAATTCAAGGCAATTCCGAACTGTGAGGCGAATTTGCTTCAAACAAACTTTGTAGGAAAAAGCTTTTGATGAAAAACTTGTATGTAAAATATCTTTTTGATTTGAACAATTTTCTGTTCAATTTTGAACAGTTCAAATCCCTTAACATTAGCGCCTACGGGGAAACTGAAAGTCAATGTAGATTCCGTACTTGAAGGCGGATTTACTTCAAACAAATTTTGTTGGAAATAGCTCTTGACGCCGAACTCCAGTCTCCGACTCCGAGAATTTAGGGGCACCTGAATCCGAATCCGACTCCTGTGCCCGACAATCAATCGGACTCCGACTCCCCGACTTCGACTATGACTTCCTAGCTTTGGCAAAAATTTATACACGGACAAATGACTGACTCCGATTCTTGGATATTCGACTCCGACTCCTTCATCCCAAAATTAGATTAACTCCGACTCCGACGCTATGGTTTTAACTGTGAAATAAATATTGTTGATGTGATTTGTTTTTATTTTAACGCTAAAGTTTTTATTTAGGTATTCAGTTTTCGGTGAATAAACTCGAAGTCATTTATGTTTCTACATAAAGATACGCGCTGACGATTTTTTTTTTTTTTTTTGACAATGAAAAGTATTTCTTTACGTTGACATTTTATTGTTTTTATTTATCTTGATAAGTGCATTAATTCATTTAAAAAAATATTTTTGGCAACAGGGGAAAAAGAAACGATTTTTTTTTTTGATAGGATGTATTTATTTTAATGAGCTTATTAATTTTTATTATTTTTTTTTCGTTTTGAAAGCTGTTGAAGAATTTTTTTTAAATGGAAAAAAGTGTATTAGCTGCTTTGTTTAAAAGTTGCTGCTATTTTATTTGTTCGTTTTTTTTTTTTTTTTTCTTTTTTTTACGCATCTAATTTTTTTAGATGAGTGAGAAATATTTTTTCCTAGAAAGTAGCTTAAAATATTGGAAAAATATGTTTGAAACAATTTGCGATTTTAGCTATTTTGAGAACATTGATCAGGTACTAGAAAGTAGTATGGGTATACGGGAAAGTAGGCTCGTCTAGTTCTAGACAGAACTTCTTGTTTAATAGGAACGTTTATGAAAAACAGCGTGACATGTGACAAAGCGAAGACGGGGTATGTTGAAGTGCGAAACTTTGTGTCAAAGGGGGGGGGGGGTCGAAAATGTTTAAATGTGTGACATAAATTATGCACCGGCCTTAACCATAAACAAATCACAAAGACGACCTGTTTTTTAAATTGTACTATTATTGCGACGTCCAGTGTTTTCGAATGGACACTTATATGTTGCCACGAGTAGAGTTCGTTCATTTAATGCTTGGGAATTCATATTTCTAATGACGAAGAATCAATTTACTCAATAACAGTAGACGTTTTATAAGTAATATTGTTCACACAGAAGTTTTACGTATAAACTGAGCTTTGATGCTTCATTTCATACGGAAAGATTTTGAAAATTAGATAATTGGCGATTTTTATTCATTGACGTCAAATTTTTTGATTCCAATGCCAGCGTGAAAAATGTTTTTCATTCCATACGTAAACAAAGAGTAAGGAAATATCTATTTGCATAGGGTTAGCACCAGGACCGTAGAATCGGAGTCAGACTAATTTTGTCGTAAAGGAGTCGGAGTCGTTGGAAAACGACTGCGCGGGCGCGACGCAAAGGAGGGTAATGTGTTTATAAGTCTATGTATGTATGTATGTATGTATGTTCCTATGTGGCGTTCTGCAGGCTGAACGCCTTGGCCAATTTTGGTAATTCTTACGTCAATCGATTTGTCTTAACCTTGGGAGTGTCACTAAACACATAACAGTAATCAAAATTCATCGTATCAACAACCAGTTGCCATATTTTGTCAGTTTGGGATCGGCGCACGTTGCGTGTTGCACACTATGTCGCACGCTACCTGCGTGTGACAAATGCAGGTAGTTTTCGCTGCCTGAAATTTTTTGTTTTATAAGTTTACTAATTAGGGTATCATTGGCCGAGTGGTCTAAGTGATTGCTTCTCCCACTTGAGGCGGTGGATCAAGACACCCTCGCTCCGGATGTACTTTCCCCTCTTTCTGGTGTAAATTCTTTCATGTGTTCTTTATATGTATTCTGTACTGTAATAAAAAATATATTATGCTTAACGAAGGCAAGACACTCAGATTGTAGTCCTCATCAGAATAAACCCGTGCAATAAGCACCAAAAGAAAGAGAGTCTGCTAATTCGATTTTCATCTCTAACATGTTGCATTTGTTTTTGCCTTGATTCAAAGCACTGATTTTCGCCACGTGTACTTTCTTAAGAGGCTTTTTTAGTTTTGAGAGAAAGATTTGACTGACGGACGATGACGATTTCGTGTCATGAAAGTGTTAAAAAAAAAAATTATTAAATAAAAACAAAAAATCGGCATTTCATCGTTTTTGATGCTATGTGCAGAAGCATAAAAACTGAATTTCAATCTGCATTCCGATTCAAATAATTGTTTAAAAAATATTAATTTTTTTCAAATTATTTAAATAATGGTTAAAACCTATGTTTTTAAGCATGCTCTTTCAAAAAAAAAAAAATACTTTTAAAATTTCGGAAACGACCCCATTACCGAAATATCCCCTTTCATCCACTTATTTTGAGTTTACAGACAAAAAGCAAAATTTCAAAAACTTATTACTGCTTGGTTATGTGTGTACATATAAGAATTGTATGTTTCCAGATATGCAGTAAACATGAGTAAGAGCAAAAATAGAAATGTTGGAAATATTTAAATTCATACAAGTTTTCTCAAATATTCAATTATGAATAGGGTCGAATTTCGACCACTGAGCGAACACTAGTAATAATAATTTCAAAATATTGACATTATGTCCGGCATTAATCGAATCGATGAACATCGAGTCCGTTAGGCGAATAATCAATACCCACAATGTCTTCGAGAAGATCAATATGCATTGAAATCGCTTTTTGTGACTCTCAGAGCTCTTATGCCTTCCTCTACATCGTTCGTGGTGGTGGTTGTTGTTGAAGAAGATCCATTATGTGACAATGATGACCAACTCCTTCCGAGTTTTGTCGACACACAATAATGCATGAGCATCGCAACCAAATGTTCGATAGCACAGAAATATTTTAATTCCTCGTCGTCGTCATCATTATCATCGTCATCGTGAAATCCACAACACGGCAATCCATAAATTTCCGCATGTTTTTGAACATAGTCCATAACGATGAATCATTTCGTTGAGGTATTTTAGATGTTTGTATAAATTTTAATCAAGAAATGGAATATTAGTTAAACGTTCCATGACAGATCTCACACGGCTAGGTGGACAAGCGACAATTTTCGATGAAGAAGAATCATTGAGATGATGGGTCCACCACGTTTTTATCAGATAATTCACGTCTTTGGGATCGATGGCCGTATCTTCATTCAAAGGTTAAATTGGAAGCCTTTCGTTGCGACATTCCTCTCTTTCCAGTCATGCTATTATTGTAAATTTTAATGATGGATTACAAATAATTAGTGAAATAGTGAAAGGACGCCTAATTTCCGTCACATTTCATCGTGGATAGTTCACGAGGGTTATAATTACTTTTCGAGTCGTAAATTCCATATACACAGTGGCTCCCAAAAGTGTTCGTACACTTTGAAATTTTTTAGTAAAATCGAAAGAACGCATAACTGAATTCGAATATGAAGTCCAAGACTTCTTCAAATCATTCCTATGTCATTCTAAATAAAACCTTGTAGTTTTTTCAAAATATTGGCGGATCTTCTTTTTGAAATGGGTCAAAAAACGAAGAGACAGAGAAATAATACGCCACAAAAGGCATCGTACACTCAAATATTTTCGAATAAATTCATGATTAAAATTATCATATGTGTTTTTTATTATTATTTTTGCATTGTGTTGACCCTTAAAAGTCATTTGGCTTTAATTTTTTGTTTATTTATTCCTTAATATTGTGCTTATTACTTTAAAATGGCTGGTATTCGTAAAAAAAACCAAACACCATTCAAAATTTGAATTTTTTCCTCACATTAGCGGTAAATTGGTTTGAAATGTCTCTAAATTAGTTAATTTATTCCATTCTATAGTAAAGTGCTTGATAAAATGCTTTAAAGAAAATAATCGGACTGAAAACAAGGTTAGAAAAGGTCAACCGGCAAAGTTGACAAAGCGTGATCGGAGTTTTAGTTAAACAAAGTATGAAAAATACACATTTGAGTGCTGTAAAAGTTTCTGCAGAGTTAAAAGAAAATTTTTACATTTAATTTTCACCCAAAATTGTTCGCTAAGTTCTCTGATTAGTGGATTACATGGGACCTCTTCCCGCAGAAATTTTCTTGGCCGTGCGAAATGCAGAAAGCATAAGCTTTTCGTCGCAAAACCAATGATAAATAAGCTCAAAACGTTTTGGAATAACGTCTTACTTACACACGAAAATAAATTCATCATTTTAGGTTAAACTGTTGTATAATTGTAAATTGAAGGAAAATTTAGGAATTTAATCTTAAGAACTTAGCTGGATCAGTTAATTAGAACGGTGAAGGTGTTCTTGTATGAGGATGCATATCAGCATCAGGATTTGGTAGTTTGAAAATTTTTGATGAAATAATGAATCATGCTGTTCATTTAAATATTTTAAAAATCAATTTTAAACTCTTAGCCAAAAATTAGGTTATCGGAAACAACTTTGTTTTTTATCAAGATAACGATAAGAAGCACCACAGTTTTCAACGTTTGCGTCTAGTGTCTCAAAAATTGTCCTAAAGTTTAGAAAATACCCCTTCAATTTCCATATTTAAACTTAATGTAATATATTTAGAGATATTTGGAGGCTAGATTACGAAAATACGGCTTTGGAACGAAAATAGAGCTAGAAACAGTAAGACTCGAAGTGTGGTTGAACACTTGCTCAGAAATTACGCAAAAAAAAGAAAGAAAAAAGAATGAAATCTATTCCCAGACGTTTAAATGGTGTTGTTGATACTGCATGATATTCTATTAAATAATAACTTTAAAAAAAGTTAGATTATTCAATAGTATATAGACATTTTTTAAAGTGTACGAAGACTTTTGTGAGATAAAATTTTCGGCCCTTTTTGTTTTTGATTTTTAAAAAATTAAGTTTAATATTTTAAAAAAAATGCCACGTAGTTTTGTTGAAAATTGATCATAGATCTTATAATTAAATACCTGTTCCGAAATATTAATTCTAACCAATGGATAAGGTCCTATTTCATTGAAAGTCGTAGGTGTACGAACACTTCTGGGAGTCACTGTATATATACACTCAGGGACGTGGCGAGAGGGGGGTGAGTGGGGTGCGACACCCCCCCCCCCCCCAGATTTTTTCGACTGTCGGCATTTTGGGCAAATCAGTCGGCAAATGTTGCAATTGTATATGAGCAAATAATATTTTTTTCTGCATATCGACTTTTGAGGGGACAATTATGCCGAGCTATAAAAGGAACATGAAATGTACCACTAGGCATTATATAACGATTTTGCTCGAGTCGGCATTTGTGTAAAATAGGAAGAGCAACAGAATTTAAAGAGGAAGGTAATGTTTACAGCACGGGGCAGCACTGGACTAACTATTGCCTTTTTTACTGAACTCAGAATGAGACAGGAAAAAGGGCCTTGAGGGTAAGCCCTGCTTGAGGGGGTCGGGCATCCGATCATTGTCTAAGAAGACGAAACCGCATAATAAGGTGTGTATTGGCGTAGCCTACTAGGATGCAACGGGATGCAACGCTGTTTTAGGCAATGGCATTGGGCTTCGAAACTGATGATTCCTCGAATGAAAGTGCTGATACAGATCTTTTTACTTGAGGGGATGAGGGCTTTTATGGCCCTTTTTTGAGGCTGGCCCTCCTTTGCAAATAGAAAATGGTGTACATGAACAAGCATACTTTTTCCTTTTATTTCACTGACCGTGTTTTCTTTCGTTCTTTCCCCCCCATCTTTCCTTCCAGTTAGTACGTAGTTGTTCCATAACGTTTTCAGCCAATTAGGTAATTTTAGAAAGCTTGTGATTTTTTTTTATCCAGAAAGAACTAACTATATAAAACATTCGATATACTACATCATGTTTTTCTTCCCAACGCTTGAAGTCTTGAGTTCTCGTCTTCAATCAATGAGGAAAACATTATTTGTGAGTATAATATGCTTTTAATGATTATTCATTTGTTAGAATTATTTAGCCCTCATTATTTCAAATAATACAAGCTTGAAATAGCAATTTTGTACGATTTTTGTGTATTCATTAGTCAAAAGTTAAAATACGTAAGTAAAAAAGTATAGTCCTGAAAAGAGAGAAAGATACTCCTTTTCATTCAAGTAATTACAGAGACGGAAAATTTGTTAATTCATTAGAAACTTCCTTTATAAAATTATCCTTCATAAATGCTTGTAACTTTACTTTTTGATACTAAAATGAATATATTGCTGATGCAATTTTGATGAATCAGTACATAAACTAAAGAAAATTCATTTGATTTTTTTTAACTTTAACATTTGCATATTGTATCTGAACTTAGCACTCATACAGCACTAATTGTTTTTATATACGAACTGTCGATTAAATCTAAACCTAATACAGGAGTTTACTATATTATATATATAGTAAACTCCTGTATTAGGGAGTTTACTATATATATATATATATATATATATATATATATATATATATATATATATATATATATATATATATATATAGTAAACTCCCTAATTTAAATCATCAGCTTGAATAACTATTCAAAAAATAAGAATTGTCCCGTAAAGTCATGCTCTTACTTTTATTGAAAAGAAAAAAAGGGGGGGGGGGGATTTTTTAAAGAGGTCAGTAAATGTCTGCTTTAAATATTCATTATTGCTGTTGTTGTTATTATCATGTATATTATTTCTCAAAGGTGTTTTTTGTTAGAACTCAGAACACATTAACTCCCTCAATACTTTATTAACTTCATAAGTAAGGCACCGTTTTAAAGGTTTTTTCACCACTTTCGACGAAAAATAAAGAAGCAATTAACAGTTTCGTTGTTGATTTGAAAAATCGACTTATTCTTTTATTACGCATTGCTTCAATGCATAGCATCCTGAAATGGAGAACCAATAGCTCAGTTGGTTAGAGCGTCGTGCGAAAAATGCGAAGATAGTGAATTCGAATCTTCATAGGTGGAAAAATATCGTTTTAAAAACTTGTTTTCTTCAGCAGAATTCTATATTCATTTTTATTGATTCTAATCACTAATTGAAAATTTAGGTTTTTTGCAAAGAAATTTCAAATTAGGTACTGAAAAAAACTTGCGTTATGCACCAAAAAAAAAAAAAAAATCCATACAGTAATTCTAACCTTGACTTGATGATATTTTGTAGAAAATTGAAAGCTTTTTGTTCTGGATATTTTTTTTTCACGCAACATTCATGATAGTTCAAAGAAAACTTTGAAATTGAACCACTTTAAGAAATTTTTACTATTTAGGTACAGATAAATTACTCTACATTACAGTAACATCAGAGTCACATGCAGATTTTTTCCGCCTAAAGTCCACCGTTAAAAAAAATCCTGAAATTTTACGGTAAAAGTTACTGGCATCCATGCTGCCATTAACTTTTACCGTAAAATCCTATTTTACTGTAAAATTTTACGGTAGAATGAACGAGAGTAAAAAATGCAACATGCGAGCAGCAGGTTCGATTTCGGGACCTTCGTATTGGCAGGCGACTTCGATGGGCGTCGCGGCCGGGGGGGGGAGAAGGGGTCCGGACCCCCGCAATAAATGAGAATCGGACCCCCCAAAAAGTTGGAATTTTGGAGGATAAAATCCATTATTTTGGGAAAAATCATTACTGTTTTAATTCCAAAAAAGGAGGATAATTCACAGTTACATAACACATAATTTATTATGTGAAATGCAGTTGTGAAATCTTTAATTCTTATGTAATTAAAACAAAAGGAACTTTGCGACCACAAAAGGAAAGCAACTGTCTTCAATGAAAACTAAGAAGCAAAATATTATTCCTGAAGCGGTGTCAGAAGTCTAAACTACCTCGCAAGCAGGTCCGTCATTTAGAATTTTTACGGAGAGGGTGAGGGGCAAAGAGTACATACTCCATGGAAATTATACAAAAAAAAATCAAGAATAATTTTTATTTTCTCCGTCATTTGCTATAGAAGGACATGAATTTCAGGGTCATACATTATGTCGAGGTTAGAAGACGCTTAAGATCCTAAAAACACTTTTCTGGGTTTCTACAGAACTTCTGCAACAGCAGAAGAAGACCACCTCTTATAACTGATATATCACCCTCTCCCCCCTTTTTTTAGAAGTTTCCCCTCCAATTTCATTTTAATGATAAAAAGAAGAAAAACTTTCAGTCTTAAAAATGGACAAGTAAATGATAAATGAGGATATACAATAAAAGTGAAAAGAAAATATTTCTTTTCTTTTTTTTTCCAAAATGCAACCTTAAAGTATTATTTAGGAACATCGAGATTCTGTATAATGAAATTACCTTACCAACATGACCTACAATCGTGTTTTTAAAACTTCGATTAAAACTCAATCTCTCTTCAACTAAACATCAACAATAATCGTCTAAAACTGCGTTTATAGAACAATAGTTTCGAAAATTTTCCAGAAGAGAATCCCCCGCACCCCCCCCCCCCCCCATTTCGGGATCAATATTATGCTTCAGTAGGTTAACTCAGCTCAAAATACAGAAAAAACGGTTAAGTCATGCAACGTTAACGCTTCATTAAAATATCTTAGAAAAAAATCGCTACAGAAAAATAACACACAGTTGCTAATCAAGGTATTTCATTTTATAAGATTATGTATTAAATGATAATGTTAATCCATTTTTACTGTACATGCTTTTTTATGCAATTTGAAATTAGCAGTTTTAAAGTTGGTCCCCCACAATAAATTTTATCTGACGACGCCAATGATGACCACCATACTAGATACGACTAATCTCAAAAGCTGGTCTACTTTGCAGATTACTTTTGGGTTCTTAAAATCTCCGTAGCAGACTACAGAAAAAAATTCTGGTACCGCATTGTGTAATACTTATGTTTTTTTAAAATCTAAATTAATTGTTGTAATTTTGCAAGCTAGTCTTGTTATCCCGAAACAAGCGGAAAGGAATGTATTAAAATTCAAAAACCATTTCTAATACATTATTAAAATGAAAAAATTTATCCTTCATCCTTTATTTGCGATCGCCCTTTTGGAAGGTTAAAACAGATGTAGAAAAGTTTAAAACTTTAATCAATCGAAAAATAAGAACATAATCTAAAATAACCCAATATTTTTGAATTTTAGACAAGACAAAAAATTCTTTGGCGGGAAATATAAAAATACTGAACATTTTAAAAGGGTAAAATTAACATTATGGAAATTGGAACAAATTTTTTAATATATATATATATATATATATATATATATATATATATATATATATATATATATTAGGGTGGTCCTTATTTATATGGGAAAAAAAAATTCGGAATTCAACAAGTGACGCCCCCTAGTTTTGTGACACTATAATAAAAAGTAATCGGTGCAAAATTTGAACTCGATCGATCAATAATAACACGTGCCCCTAGGACGTTGAACTTTAACACTTTTGATAATTTTCTCACAAATCTTCGAGTTTTTACTTCAGACCCCGTACATCTTTCTTCTATGTTTGCAAAATATTTTTACAGCGAGGTAGCACTAAAATTAATCTTTTTAATTATTTCATATCGTCTAAAGATTTTACATTAAATAAGAATGAAATATTGCTTTAGAAACTTTACCTTAATCGTACGCTTTTCTCAATGTATCTCAATCGTGTGCAAGGCCGTATCCAGAAATTTTTTTCGGGAGGGGCCCGGATTAGCACATTGCCCTCCCCTAACACACACACACATATAGTATACATAGACACACCAAACGCATAAAAATGTTAACATAGAAGACTTTTTGTCTCGATTTTTAATGATTCCACTGTTTGAACTGTTGTTATTTTAATTTCTTATTATTTTTCTTATTCACCTTGTATTGGTAAGGATAACAGGAGAGTGTCCCTTTAAGTCGGATGAGAACATCCATAATTTCAGGGGGTCGGGGGTTTTCCCCCGAGAAATTTTCGGAAAAAAAAAGCTGTATTTTGAGGCCTTATATTAGGTAATTGTGACAACAAAAATATGAAAAAATAAAATAGGCAAACAAAGTTTTTTAAAAGTTATACATTCTTTTGCAAATCAAAATCAAACAAAATAAAAACTGCTTGCTCGACAAATCATGGAACTTAATGGACAGAGGGGAAAAACGAGAGAGGAGAAAAGAGAAGCACTTCGTCATCTGCTCATATCGGCTTTTAGTGAAGTTTGTTTTTGATCACTCCCCCTCCCCCCCCCCCCCTTTTTTTTCATTAAATGCCCTACAGTATGAAAATTGTACAAAATAGTTTAAAAGAAATGGTGTAGACATTCAGAAAATAAGAACGGAAGAGTAATATTCTAGCCATTTAGACAATTCATACTTTATTTTCTTGATAAGATACAAAATTGAAGAACTTTTCAAGGAATTTCAAAAACTTAAATAATTTTCAGACTCTCAAACAGTTGAAATTATTTGAAGCTCTTTATTTACACTTTTCAGAAGTTGATTGCAGTCTTACAAAATGATTATAACTTTGTAAGACACACCCGTTTTAAGTTAAAAATAATTGCAACGAAATATTTCTCGAAACAAACTTTTTTTTTTTCAATCACAAGTAGTGCAGAAAAAGAAAGAGAGTTGAGTAAGTGTTATTTTTTTTTCTCCTACTAAAGATATTAACAGTATGCAGTAGAAGTAAGAAAAAAAACAAGCAATAACAAAAGAACTTCCATGATACTGAATTCGGCATTAAATAAATGCAAGACAAGAAACATATCAGTCACAAAAATGATCTTGAAAGTTTTGCTACAAAAACGCGAGAATCGTGATTTTTGCATTTTTTACTCAGGATGTATCAAGGAGCTGAATTTGTCACATCTTGGTAACAAGATACTCGCCTAATCGGAAACTAGGGGCTCAGCCTTTGGGGAGTCCCCGGCTCGAAATCAGTACAGTGTAAGTTTTATAAGAGTTTTAGGGAGAGGAGGGCAGGGTCGTGCACAGAGGGGAGAAGGGACACCTGTTGGCCCGGGCTCGAGCTTAAATGGGGCCCAATATTTTTAAACCTTGGGTTGAAAATATAGGTAAGCAATATGGAGGGGGCCCAAAAGAAGCATTTGTGACAGCCCCAAAATTTCTGTGCATGCCCCTGGAGGAGGAAGTCATAGAAGTCAGTTTGATAGACTTGAAAAATCTACCGAACTGACAAAGGGCCTACCTTAACCCTGGATTGCCCTGATTTGAATTGTGAAAGAGAGCAGGTAGTCCTAATTAAAGGTTTAAATTTCAAGTGTGCTTTGCAGCTAATGAGAACTAGAACTGCTTTTTCTGTATTTCTTCAAAATATTATAAATTTTGAATAGTAGCAAAATTAAGAATTAAAAAAAACATTGTTACTTTCCTTTTCTGACATTAGGAATTTTTAAAAAAAAACCTGTTTTACGGTGCAAAACATTTCGGGTTTCGGGGGGGGGGGCGGGTCCGTCATCCCCCCCCCCCTCTGGATACGGCCCTGATCGTGTGCATTTTTTTCCCGATAGTCTTGGAGTGTCTGTAAAAAACTAAATTGCTTTTGTGACTCATATTTGGTAAATTGATTCTGAAATTCTTCGATTAATTGTGCTCCTCGTTCAGTTGTATCATTCACAACTTTCAGCATTTTAACAAAATCTCTTCCCTTTAAATAGCTTCCTTCATTTTGCCATGAATCAGGATCAAATAGGAAAACATCTTTTGGTGTTAGTAACTTATCAAACAGTTTTATTGACTTGTAATTGATTCTATAAAGAGGAAGATATTTACTAAGAAAGTATTTCAAATCATCTACTGTTATTTGAAATTTTTTATACAGTCATCAGAAACGTTTTCCTATTCAGCAAGCATTTTTTGAAGTAGTCTTTTCCTATCTTCAAAGTTAATGTCTTCATCCAATACGGACAAAGCTACTAGTTCATTCCCTAAGTATCATAAGTGATTTATGAATTTTTCAATCACTGCTATTACTGCATGTTTCTCAACATTTTGTACGCAGCAGGTTTTTGAGACACTAGACTTTATATTAATTTAAAAGGCCTAGAATGGGTTGCTGCGAAAAACAATATCTTCATACAACATTTAACTGTAAAACACCATTGACGGGCATTCTCTTCATGTAAGGTCAATTTAAATTGTTTCCTAAATATATAAATATTTAAACAATAAATATCTTTTGCCACCCATCTGGGTCAGGGATAAGCTCCAAGTTGCCGAAAACATATCCCTATAGGAGGGAGGACTTCACCAAGAAATATTATTACACGTTATGAGAATTCTCTGTAATATTTCTTAATTCCGCTTTCTATGAACAATAATATGTCATAAAATTCTTCTTTTAGAATTTAAGTGGTACGTGTAATTTTTGAATTTTGAAGCGCTTAAATAATGGAATATCGAGTCTAGAACTAAGAAAGGTAAGAACTTTTTTAAAGACACTCTGCAGTACGATTTCAAATGCATGATGATAGCAATACAAATGCGATATATCACCGTTCAGCTTTTGCTCTAAAAAATTTCCTGCACAATTTATACGGTTGGTATTGTAAGCCGTTGTATAAAACACTACAGCTTGAACAGTTAGCAATAAAGAGCAATCATCTAAGATATCATATACAACTGAAGAAATATCTCAGAAATTCTGAGTAGCTGTTCAACATTGGAACCTGAAGCTATCATGGTAAGCCTATCGGAGTTTTTTTTTTCCAGTTACATCTGGATGTAGCTTTGTATCCCCGGGAATAACTAAAAAATCTAAATTTAAATTCATGAAATCTGATTTTACCTCTCGAAAATTTTCTCTTGTTCTCTTAAGGGATGTACGATTGATCATAAGGTTATTTGGATTTAAATTTACTGCATCTACGTAATCTGTTAATAAATGAGCAGCATCTTTGTCCCTAATATGGCATTTGTCTAACATTGATGAAATGCGAGCAGATCTCAATAGTTGTCAAGCTTTTTTGCGTTGTGGTAGATCAGATATAGAAAAAAAGTTCAACAGGTTAGGATAGATACCCATTTCGGTTTCTAAATCTTGTGAATTGCAAGAGGAATTTGATGATAATAAAGGACTATGTACTGAAATAGAAGACAGTTTAAAGTATAAATTTTTACATTATTCCGATCTGGAATTTTTTTTTAATTTATATTTTAGATATGGAAAATAGAGTTTATTTTTATGGTAGGGTAATCGAGGATTTTTCAAAATTTAAATTATAAGAATGCATAAACATTTAAGTATATAACTAAAGAACAGGGAGTTAAAATATAATTGTCATATATTTATAGCATGGATACCTAGTGACCCTATTTGCCACACCTATTACATACACAGAAAATTTTCTAAATCAACACCCCCGAAGGCTGGAGGAGGCAATTTGTTGTTGTCAAAAATCATTCATTAATGGCCTCGGCCATTCATTAATATCCTTTAGAATCCCTTGTGTCCATCTTGATGGAAAGAAATGTTCCCCTGCCGCTTGGTTTGAAACGAGCGCGAATAGCGGTATGCCTGTCCCAAGGCCATTGGTGTACATGTACCCTATGTAATATGTAAAATTTTACTGAATGAAAGTGAGAGAATGGTTGGTCTGGAAGTAGCAACATCTCCTGAGGTTCGAAATTACTTTAAAAATGAAACCTAGAAATATTTTTTGCATAAAAATGAGAAAATCAGCAATTTTTTCTTTAAAACTCAAAAAAGGGGGCCCTAGGGGCACGTGTTAATATTCATGGATTGACTTAAAATTTTGCATGGATCATTTATTTGTATAATGGAACAAATTAAGGGGGCGTCGTGTAAAATATCTACAACTTCAAAAATAAGGACCACCTTAATATATATATATATATATATATATATATATATATATATATATATATATATATATATATATATATATATATATATATATATATATATATATATATATATATATATATATACAGTGCTGAATTTGCCTATAAGCTAAGCTTAGGGTCCCCCAACTACCGAAAAATTGCATGATGAAAAGAATACTTTAAAAAAATGATTTTAATTTCTAGTGCTTTAAAGCCTTAAAAGTAGCAGTAAACCTTGTATTTTAAAATTTTAACAAATGAGAGGGGGGATGCCAAAATATGCCAAATTCACATCCTTACTGAATCCTGCACTAAAAATTTACAAATCATGGTTCTCTCTTATCTGAAGCATATTGATTGAGATAAATTTTCGTAACTCATATGCGTCATATTTTTCTATTTATTTAATTCCGAATTCAGGATTTTGGAAGTTCTTTTGTTGTTTGCTTTTATCTTTCTTCTACTGCATCCAGTATGCCAGTTTAGCACAAAAAAAAAAAAAATACAACGCCGAGGTGGACTGATCGGTAAAGCGCCAGGCTCGTAACTGGAGAGTTCCGAGTTCAATACCAGCCGGTCGGAGATTCTCCGTGTTCACTGATGATGACTGGGGCACGTTAAATATATCGCAGTCATAAAAGTCCTCCACGTGAGTCAATACCTCTGGGGATGCTGAACCAGGAATTATTCGTCTTCAGGTTTGGTTCTAAATTTCGAATTGTTGATAGACTTTGCTTCCATCTATCGTTTGCTGTCTGAGCTTATTCAGACTTCCACCTAAATGGATCTCGTTAAAAAGGAAGCCGTCCCTCACTGCCTTAAATCGACTAGCACTTGCTACTCGAGTTCGGTGGTCCGAGTGGTATTAGCATTAGTAACAACAAAATTATTGCTCTACCTCTTTTCTTTTTCGTTCTCTGCCCTACTTGTAATAGAAAAAAAAATTTTTTGAAAAGAGAAATCGATACAGGTATTTTTTAATTTTAAAATGAGTGATTATTACAAAGTTAAAACAATTCTATAAAGGTATACAATCAAATATTAAAATATAAGAGACTGAAAGGTACAAATTTAGTGTTTTCAATAATTTTAATTGTTCTCGACTTTTTGAAAATAATTAATTGAGTCTCTAAAAATTCTTGGAAAGTTCTTCAGTTTTGTTTCTTATCAAGTAACTATGAATTGCCCTAATTGCAAAATTGTCAGAATATTACGTTCTTGTTACATGTTCTCTAAATTTGTACACCATTTCTTTTAAAGTATTTAATACATTTTTTACTATTGATCTTATTACACTTAATTCAACGTTGTGTTTGTCGGTGGTTTGGTGGGATGGGGGGGGGGGACTCAAAGATTAACTATACCGAAAGCCGATGTGAAAGCATATGTTAAAATGCATTATCTTTTCTTCTTCCTCGGTCTTCTTCTCTGTCGATTAATGTCAACGATTTGTAGCATCAAAAACAGTTTTTATTTTGAATTATCTTTCGTTGCTAAATAGTGAAAACTTTTAAAAAGCGTATTTTGCTTATTTTTTCCCCTGATATTTTTGTAGTTCCAAATACCCCTTATAAAGCCTCAAAATGTAGAATCTCCGGTGGAGGAACCACCGGACCCTTTAAAATTGGGAATATCCCTGCATCCTTCTCCTGATATCCTTCCTCTGACAAGATCACTCGGGAAAAGACAGAAGGAAAAATAAAAACAATAAAAACACATGTATCAGTGGAAAGAAAAGCATTGATTGAGAGAAGAAAAACTTTAAAAATGCCTGCCTTTTCCACCTTTATAAAAATTATCTGAACTACAAAAAGCACCCCCATGCCTAAAACAGCTTTGGATGTGGTTAAGTCTGAATCCGACCCTGTATATATATATATATATATATATATATATATATATATATATATATATATATATACACAGTCGGCAAATCTCATCATTCGAGTCGGCAATTTCAGAATTCTGCACCCCCCCCCCCCCAAAGGTAAGGGGCTCGACACGTCCCTGTATACACTGTTCGACATTGAAAATGCAACACTAGGAAAGCATGGTCAGAAATGTATGCATATATCAGGGTAGACGCGCGTCACTGAGTTATGCAAATGATGTGAAATGCGCAGTTCTCCAACGCACGAGCAGTAAGATGTAAAAGAAGGAACTTGTAGAATGGGCAATGTTTGTGCCGTTATTTCTACCAGACGAATCATTGAAAAAATTATGTTTTTGTCTCGGAGGATACGTGTGATAGGAGAGAATGCCAGGCCGCACAGTGGTTCAAAACGACAAAAAAGCGGAAAAAATTCAATATCTTTGAATACCCTCAAAAGATACTATGGAAAATTGTTAAAATTGTTGCATAGTAATATTTATCTTCATGCTTGCTGATCGTATACACTGCGAAACCCCGATTTTACGTCCCCCGAATCTACGTTTTCCCCGCATTTTACGTTTTTTATCATCAGGTCCCAGATTTTCCGTACACTAATAATATTAATTTAACACGGATGGAAAACTTGTTATTTATGAATTTCCCGCATTTTACCTTTCCCTTGGCAATTAAGAGATAAAATGTTTTTAAATTATGCAGGGTGTTTCCATTTGTGCATTTTTAAACATAACCCACTCTGTTAAGTTAATACACGAAATTAGAAAAGCTACTACTCCACCGGTAGCCGTCCCGACCATATGAACTTTTCGGCCGCTAATGAAGATTAACAAAACGAGGAAAAAACAACTCGTCTCTTCTTTCAATACTGCATTTAAGAGTTTACAAATAGTGAAAGACTATTTTCTTTATCATAAGCCCAGGGAAGAATCTTGCAATGTAATTGAATCCTGGAAGATGCTGCGTTTACTTTGGATTCAATGACTAAATAAATGTCCATTATTACGGACTATTTTCAACCTAAACGCCCGGATTCGTAACTTAATGTGTTAGAATGATCTAAACATGATCTAAAAAATTGATGTGCAATAATGCTCTTTTCGTAAAATATCGAATTTTTACCTTTTATAAGAGTCATCGTAACAACGTTTAGTGTTATCTATTTATTTTTTTTCTTTCTTGTTTGATTTTTGCTTTCTATTCATTTCCTGAATTTTACATTTTCCCATATTTTATGTTTTTTAAATTCAGACCATTGAAAAACGTGAAATCAGGGTTTCTCTATAGTTCAAATTAATTTCTATTTTTAGCGGAAAATAGTAAATTAAATCAGTTGTATGTCACACGCAAGGTTTATTTATTGCAATTGATACCCTCGAACAATATTTTCTACCCATGTTGACGAGCTGAGAACAACTTTATACTAGAATGATTTCGAAAACGAAATCAGAAATTTCAAACGTTTGGTGATTTTCTAATTTCATTGCTTTATGAACAGAATGGTTATTTAACTTTTTATTTTGAATTCTGTATGAGTTTTAAAAATTTCTTTCTCATATGTATTTTTGTTAAAGCCTTACTAAACGGGTTCAAAAATTGTTACTTTCAGGTTACTACTGCATTGCATGTAGAAAAATGCTCCGCATTAAGTCATAACAACGTAAATCTGTTTTTAAAAAATCCTCTATATTTATTGATGAATGTTTTAAAAGCCCCCCCCCCTCCATAATTTTTACTCCTATATTTCACCCATAGTTTTAAAAATATTGGGCCCCCTTCAGGCTCAGACCCGGGACAATAGGGGTCCCTTCTCCCCCACTCCCTGTGCACGCTTCTGAACCTATGTAACCTGTTTTACGGCGAGAACCGAGAAAATACGGCAATAAGGTACTGACATCAACAATGACCTACATTGAACCTTCAAAGAGATCAGGAATTGATGTCAACAGTTTCCCATTTTCTACCAGCTACAACATTTTTTGCGGCGGGAAGATAATGCAATAAAGCCTTGACATCAAAACACCCTTCAAAGAGGTCAAGGATTGGCGTCTGCAAGTGTCCCACCTTCTTCGCTCCGTGCTTTGCAGCCAGAAGTGAACACTCGACGACCATCTCCTTATCTCTTTTCCCATGAGCGAGTGTATGAATTTTGATCGTTCATATATCTTCATCGCTCTTCATCCTTAACTCAAGCGTGTATATAAACCTCTGAGTCTTCTCTCCCTACTCTTAATAATTCTGGAAATTATCAGTGTGTGCTCTCGTAGCTCTTTGGAATATTACTATCATCGTCAGCGCTGAGATGGAATATAAACGGTCTAGTGGATGTCCTTCGATGGAGACTTCATGTATGTCTACACTTTCGGATGTAGTGGAACCAAAATCTGAACACCGGTTGGAGCCTGATAATAATAATAAGTGTGAAATTTTAACAAATGTTTGTGCGGACCCTAATGTTCGAACTGAGTTTCCACCGACACAACGTGTTGTACCCAGTCATGAAGAAGAAGGAGTACGATTTGTCGTACATCCTGAAATAGATAAACAACAAATCGAAGTTAAATGTGTGGAAATTAATTTACCGGAAACATTGTCCCCTACCCCTGTACCTGCCGAAACAGAACAGCAAATGGATATTTCGGCACCGTCAGCATCATCAGGAGACACGTTTAAACAGTACAATTGTAAAATAAAAGAGACAGGTGAAGTTGTGCCAATATACTTTAAGAGTGGTGCAAGTAGAAATTCAATGTGTGGATTTAAATTGAAGTTATCACCGGATAAAAACTTTCAGTTTAGAGTGGAGGACGGGTATTTATACGTATTTTACTGATTTGTATTATTGAGTTTTATTGGTATATTTGAAAAAGAAAATGTAAATGAGCTGGAAAAAAAAATAATGGTGAAAGAGTAAAAAGCGAGAATACAGTAAACTTCGGATTATCCGCTTGTCAATCAACAATCATGTATTTTTGCAGCAATACCGATGGCTGCTTTTTGTCCAAAAATTGCGAATTTAAATTCAGTTGTTTTTGTTTTATTTATTTATAGTGCTTTCTTCTTACACACACTTGTTCTACATTGATGTTAAGTTCTGTTGTGCAAAAATGCAAAACCATATTATAGTGCCTAGAAGGAGTCACTATAACCATATTTTGTTGTAGTTTTCTAAACGGAGGTCCTCTTTGACTGAGGGACTCCTGGTTTAGTCCTAATGTCGAATAAAGTTCTGATTTTGTGTACACTTATTTGTATGTTTCACTGCATGATTCTGAATTTTTTACATTAGGATGTATAAGGAATTTAAAAATGTCATTCAGTTACCAAGCTGTTCTAATTACTGTAATTTCTTACTGAAGTAATATTTTTGAAATCAAATGTCATATGCCGGAGGGTAATTCATTGTTCTTTGGTCACAATTTAAATTTATGAAACATATTCCTTTTTACTTTCAAAAGAATCTCTCACTCAATCTCTATTACTTTCAAGCAGGTTGCATTAATGTCAGTCAGTTACCGTGTTTTTAACTTTTTTTATCATGTAAAATATAGCTTAAAAATTAAATTATACCATTACAATCAGATTAAAAAAATCAATAAATTAGGAGAGAATTTTTTTTTCAATGAATTCTTTGTGTTGTATGTTTGTAATGTCAGTCGTTTACCGTTGTGTCAGCCAGTTACCAAATTTTTGTAAATACTGCAAATATTGATTTTAGCAATACTAAATTTAACAATTGTATTTTCATTGCTTACCTTTTGTATGAACTTATTCCAAGTTTTGCTGCTTAATTTTGAACATTTGGATTTATGTGTTACGATTTTCTGACATACTTAGAAAATTTCAAAAATGTCAGTCAGTTACCAAGCTATCCTAATTACAGTTATTCTTTATTGTAGCAATATTTCCAACTCAAATGCCATAGGCCGAAAGTTTATTCATTGATCTTTGACACTGTTTTGAATTTATTAAAAATTCCTGTTAGTTTTAGAAAATCTCTAATTCAGTAAATCTCTCTGAATCAGTAATACTTTTCACACAAGTTGTATTCATGCCACTCAGTTACCATGCTCTTAAAAAAATTTCTAAAATCGCCCAATATGTATTTTGAAAATTCAATGGAGTGGTTTGCTTCAGTCAAAAGTACTACTTTTAGTCACTGAATTGGTTAGAATGAGCATAAAAATAATAACATGAACCCAGAAAACACTCTCATTTTCCCAACAGTTTTTTTTAAATTAATTTTTTTAAATGTCCGATTTTTCAAACAAGGCGTGGTTTTTATGACGTCACACATGATGCACTTTGCCGCATTTTTCTACTACGTTTCCATGTTATGATAATCAAGAAGCGAATTAAAATTACGCTCTACGCTTGCTACCAACCATATCTTTGCTAATACACGTGAGTAAAGATGCGAATTAAATATTTTGGACCGTGAAAATGGCAACATTGAATGGCATTTCATCATTTGTGATGTCATCGGCAGGAGCGTTAAACGATGAAAAAGTACTGATTTAAGTAATATTATTAAAATATTAAACTTAGAGAAATTATTTAAAAAATGGTCAGATTCTATGTTTTTAAGTATGCTCTTTCCGAAAAAAATACTTTTAAAATTTTGGAAACGACCCCATTATACCATGAAGTTTTTCTTAAAAGTACAACAAGCGAAAAGAAAATATCTTTTCAAAAATTAATATTTTGTGGTTTACGTTTCAAAATACTTACTGTTTTGCTCTGGTAAATATCAGTTAGTTAGTTACCCGTGGTATTGCCCATATATATATTAGGATGTCCAGGGGGGGGAGGGGAAGTTGAGTTTTCAAGTCGCACACCCTCTTATTTTCAATAAATATATCAATAAATAAATACCTTTGTACCGAGAAATAACAGGAAACATCCAACGTTGTATAGCACAAATAAACAGGTTACAGAATACACGTGTCGGGGATTCCAGGAACCCCTTTTTCATGCCAATGGTGTAAGCTTTTGGATGTAAAGACATCCAGGAAAAGCAACGAAAATTGAGAGCAGACAGCTTAAGGGGACGGTGGACGTTAAGTTACTTTTTTTTATTTTTTGCACTAGAGGATTAAAATTTCATGTGCATATGTATTAAAGCATAAATACATAGAATACCACAAAAAAAAAAAAAAAAAAAGAAAAGAAAAAACAGCTCCAACTTATTTTAAAATTTAAAAAATTAAACTATTTTTGAAAAATTTAAAATGTTTCACGCGACTTAAATTTTTGCTTTTTTTTTCATTTTATTACATAATAAATCATCACGAAGAAAAATTGGTATCAGTTAGTCAATTCTTTAAAAATTAAATGTTTAAGATTTTTTTTTTTTAAATACTTCGATAAAAACTCCCCGAAATTTCTTCTACTAGTAATTTTTAGTCGCGTTTTTTAAACATTCCTGAAGTTAGATTCTATAAAGCATACCAAGTTTTATTATTTGGAAAAACGTGAAGCTAACTTTGAATTTCGTGTACTTTGAACGAATATTGTGTCGCATGGAGCATTTTGTAGGTATGAAGATCGAGAAAATTTCGTTTCGCGTAAAATGCAATTAAAGTATAATTTTGCACTTACCTTTAAAATTTACTCTGCAAAACCTCTTTTTCAGTGTTTTTATTTGTCATTATTTATTTAAGCATGTTTTCTTACAAGAACAATATTTATATTTATTTTTATTATACAAAAATTGTAGAGGCCTGCTTTGTTTACAGCTGAAAAGCTGAGTTTGAGAGGAATATCTCATGAATAATTGTTTTGTGTACTAGTTTTAGGCAGTCGTAACTTTGTTAAAAAAATGTCCAATCATTAAGCTGTTTTTTTTTTTTTTTTTTTGAGTTAAGTAGAGAAATGTTTAAAGTACAACAAAACACAAAAATAAAAATTTTGTTTTTTAGTCAATTTTCGCCGAATTCAAGGTCCACCCTCCCCTTAAATAGCAATTAACAAAAACAAGCAAGACAAAATGGAACTCAGATCCGAAATTTATTGCATGACTCCCTCCAGAGAGAAAACCGATAAGCAATAAATTTCTCTACAAAGATCCATTAAATACATTTTGCTGTCAAAATGAAACCGCTGATTAATAAATTAGCAATAAATTTCATGTTTGAAAAATTGAAACCGCTAATTAATAAATTAGCAATAAATTTCATGTTTGAAAATTTTTGCAACGAATCAACTGTCCCATATTTAAGAATAAACATAATGCGGGAAAACAGAAAGATGTTGCTAAACAACAAAAAAGCAAAACATGCACAAAATAGAACATGAAATGGAAACGTGAAGACAGATAAAAGCAGTGGTTGGAAGTAGCGCGCTACAAGTAGCGACTCTTCTGTAGAGCTACATTTTTAGTAGTTTGTAGTGTAGTGCACTACTATTTAAAAAAGTAGTGTAGCGGGTAGTTCGATACAAAAAATTAGTAGTGTGTGGCGATTTCAGGAAACTACTTTTAAATTAACTTCCGGGGAAAAAAAAAGAATCAAGGTTCAAACGAATTTGACTGGTGCAAGTTTTACATCAGTGCATCAGCGGATACAATGAGAAATAAAGCTCATAAAAATACGAGCTAACCTCAGATATATCGTTTTTACGCCCAGTGGCGTAGCGTAGGGGGGGGGGGGCACTTGCCCGGGCGGCACGTTGCTAGGGGCGGCAAATTCTGTAACTACATTAAAATCTTTTTTTTTTTTTTTTTGTACTCTTCAGTTTTACATTGTCTCAGGAAATTTTTCTCGTTGAGCTACGAGCACGAAATACTGGATACTAACATGTATGCGGATTATTTATCACTGGAAATGATATAGTAAGACGAGAAGGGAAAGTTCAACCTCGTTGAAGAGGATTATAAATATCACAAACTTGGACAAGAAGTCCGGGACGGACTGGGACCCCCAAGGTGCGCCAACCTTGACTACCAAAGGGCGCAAAAAAAAAAAAAAAAAGAAGAAGTCGAAGGCACACAGATGGTTAGAGGGCGTAAAAAAGAAAGAAAAAAAAACGAAGGTGCATACGTTTCAGGACCCAAATTAATATAAAATTTTTTTAAAAAACTGAATTTTTTACGTCTCGAATTCAAATTATGTTTTTCGCTATCAAGATTCACGAGTGCGTGTGTGTTTAGGTATGTGTGAGTAGGTAGGCGTGTGTGTGGTGCAGATGTATGTGTGTGTGTGTTTAGACATGTGCGTGTGTTGTGTCCGTGTGTAGGGCATAAACGCCACTACCCAGGTTTGGTTTCGCTCGTGGAGGCCGGTGGAAGGTGAAGTTCGCAGAGTTACGTACGAGCAAAATTACGTCGAGCCCCGGTGGTTTACACTTGGGATTTTGTTTTTTAAAATTCGAATTAGTTTTTCAAGCTCAAATTTCGCGTAAACTGCGTATAATTGCCTATTAAAGGGGTGAAAAATTACTTACACATATTAATATTATATATCGTTGGAAAGGGTAAAATTTTCCGCGTTCTACGCAATTTGTTTCAATGCTCTAACTTAAATACGGCGGGAGTTATTTGCGTTTTTAGCTCGAACTTTTTTAGGCTTAGCTAAAATTTAGGCACTACTTTCTTCATTAAATCTATCAGTAAAAAACGAAGGAATTGTCCCACAGTTTTCTTTTCGACACCACCGGAAAGAGCGGCTTTGTTTTCTTTACTCCAGATCTAACTTGACCTATGGTCGAAAAACTTAGCTTCTATCTCCAAAGGAAAAAAAAGTTGCAAGCCATTAAAATCAAGTTCGAATAACTTCATCTTTATCAAAATTATTGATGTTTTATTTGGCACTGCCATAGTTACGTCTTTTCGATTCGCTTTTTATTTCTTTCTTATTCACAAATTTTAAGGGTTTCGATTTTAACAGTAAATCTTAGGCTCAACTTAATTCAAGCCCCGAGCTAAAGATCAAAATATATTACTAGACACCACGAATATGAAAACGAAATTTCAAACGTATAAAACTGCAGTTTTGCAATGCTCAGAAGCCTCTTAGCCTTTGCGGCTCTGCAAGTCGGTACAAGTTATTTTGAAACCCGGGGAAGGGATTGCTTTTTTTTTCCAGAGGGAGCTCATAATGCGGTTTTAATCTGTTTCTTTTTAATTGACAATTTAAATCTTTCCGAATCAAATAAGATTACAAAGCAATCTTCGGGGGTTAGGGGAATTTTTAATTGCTTCTAAACATTAATTTTTATTCATATTAAGCCGATTTTTTAACCACTTCCTGTTAGCTAATGTGTGTTTGGTATCATACTGTGGTTACACATATTTAAGAAACTCAACCCCCCAAATGAAATGCTGAAATGCCGCCCCTGGATAACACTATTTTCTTCATCACTTTTCTCGACTTTTTGTTTTATGGAGTTAATCGATTTGGCAAGTAAAGCATCCATATAGAAGTATGATAACGGATATTTTTGTTTACGTGAAAAAAAGAAAAAAACAAATAATACATAATTCTTAGTAATGTTCCCTGTTCAGATGAGCTAATTTATCAATCTAAACCTTTTTCAGTTCAATTTTCGTACGTGTGTGTGTATTAGGGTGCCCCCGAAAAATCAAAAGTTGATTTTTCAAGTCGCCCACCCTCTGTATTTTTTCTTTAAAGTCAAAACAATTGTAAAAAAGGTTTCACATAATTTGAACAACGGCAACCAGTGCTGGCTTTTGTCTGAGAGTAAAAACCAGCTGTGTACCAGACCAAATGAAAAAAAAAAAATTCGAAGTTCGAAACTTCACGTTGATAAAACGTTGGCCTTATAGCCCCACATGTACCACAAACATATTTATCCAAATTAAAAAAAAAAAAAAAAAAAAAACTTTTAGGTATTCTACACTTGGCCTAAAATTTATAATTTTCTTCAACTTTTTTTTTTTTTTTTGGATACAAATTTAAAAAAAACAAGATAAATTTAACGAAATTATCAAACTAAAAAATATGAGCAATAAAGTAGATTATTAGCGTTAAATAGAAAATTTTGCTCTCTTGCAATATTTAAATCTCCTACATAGTACTAAAAGATATGCATTTTTTCAAGGTTAAATTAAATTTTTCATTATTATTATTTTTTTAAATATTATTATTCATTTACAAATGTTGATCCGAAAATGTGTTCGCTAATAATTTTTGAACTTGATATTTTGTTTCAATTAATATGTTGATAGAAAAGAAAATCATTTTTTTTTTTTTTTTTTTGAATGAAATTATAAAGTTTAGGTCAAATGTGAGATAGCTAAATGTTTTTTTTTTAATTTGAATAATTGATTTTATGGTGCATGTGGAGTGTAGGATATAGGGGAAACGTTTTATTAACAAAAATTTCGAGTTACTAAAAAAAGGTTTTTTTTTTTTTTTTTTTTTTTTTTTTTTTTTTTTTTTGAGCAATTACGATTGTTTATGGTTCTCACTTGACCGTCTTTGATGTCCGTGTCTTTTTCAGCTTGGATCAGGGGCCTCTGCAGCACCACCGCACACCGTCCTCTGCAGGCGCGACTGCTCCAGTCCGAGCACTGTCCTCCGGATTCTGCTTCTCCTAGTCGGTGGCGCCCATGTCCTACACACACGCATGCTGACACACACACACACACACACACACACACCTACGTGCATACACACAGGTCTATGCACACACACACACGCCTACGTGCATACACACAAGTCTATGCACACACACCTGTACACGCGTAACCTCCCAAGAGGAAGGGCAGTCTTGGGGGGACAGGAGCCGTTTCTAGAAGCAATAACTCCAATGAGTAGGGTCTTGTCGCAACTCGTGATTGCGAAACACATAATTTGAATAAAAAATATCATAATTCAAATTTTTTTTTTCTTTTTTTTTTTTTTTTTTCAATTTGTCCTATCATACTCGTACGTACAAGTGCTAGCTTAAATTTCAGACGCAGGTCCGGCACGGGTTGCCGTTGTTCAAATTGCATGATTTTTTTTTTCAATTGTTTTGACTTAAGAAGAATAAAATAATAGTTTAAAAAACTAAAAAAAACACGCTTTCATAGCAAAATGAACTAAAAAGTGAAAAATAATCTTTGGATGATAGTAGTTGATCAGTCACTTAATTTTAATGTAATACAAAAAAGCGTGGGGTGCAGTCTATTTACATTTTTGCTTGGACAACAAATGGAAGAAATACAAGACAACTGATAAGAAGCCCCCCACGCTTTTTTGTATTGCATTAAAATTAAGTGATTGATCAACTACTATCATCCAAAGATTATTTTTCACTTTTTAGTTCATTTTGCTATGAAAGCGGTTTTTTTTTTTTTTAGTTTTTTAAACTAGCTATTATTTTATTTTTCTGTTTTTTAGTCATGTTGGAAAATTATCAGGCAAAGTTTGTTTCTTTTTGTGCGGTATATGAAAATTTGAATCAGATTGGGACTTAATTGATGAAATTATTTATAAAATGAATTCGAGGTAAAATCTTAAAGTTAAGACAAGGGCACCCCGATAAGAAGCTACTGTGAGTCATCGATGTATGTTTGCGGATATCATATTTATATTACTTTGAAAATTTGAGATGCATTTAAATAAAAGTTTTGTTCAACAATGGTCTGATCAGCAATAAAATTCAAATTGAAGGCTCACCTAAATTTTGGCATGAAATTAGTTTAAAAAAATTATATTTCATGTTCTAATTACCTTGGAACATTGGAACAAATTTTGTCTGATGCAGAAAAATTTAGGGTTTTTTTGTAGATATTTTTAAATAATTTTTTAAATTATTTAAGCAATTTATTGCGAGCATTTTTTATTGTTTTTTTTTTTTTTTAATTTTCCTTTTTCACATTGTTGGATTTATGCCAAAATATTGATTGAAATTGGAGGAAACTAACAATTAAAAAAGTTAATTAATTAATTTGATTATAGAATATTGCATTGTCATCGGGTCTGAGGTCGCGTGCCAAATTTCAAAAGAACTGATCCCAGGAAGTGGGCGAAATTTGAGCTGCAAGCTTCCGTTACAAGATACATACATACATACATACATACATACATACAGGTGAAGCTAATAAAAGCGTGTTAAAAATATAAGAGGGTGTGCGACTAGAAAAATCGACTTTCATTTTTTGTGGGGCACCCATGTCTTTATGCTTTTTATTTACTTATTTTTTAAAAAGTAGCGAAGTAGCGGCTACATTTCAAAAGTAGTTTATAGTTGCTACATTTTTAAAAAAGTAGTTGTAGTTAACTACATTTGTAACGAAGTAGTTGTAGTTGTAGTTCGCTGCAAAATAAATGTAGTTTTTTCAGCCACTGGATAAAAGTAATAAAGAAAGACAATATAATAACCACCTAAAAAAAACATAGGAGTTTAAGGAAGAAGGCCTAAGATTGTTAACTAGACTAGAACGATTCTTCGGGATGTGGAAAGGCTCCCAAAAATCAAGATCGGATGAATAAGGGCATTTCTGGATAAATTGAAATGAGAAATATTGCTGGGACTCAAATCACTCCTTTGATTTTAACTCATTTAAATTTTATAAAAAAAGAAATTAATTTTTATTCACCTTTTAAAGTCGGTTTCGTTAGGTAGTAGTTTATAGGAGACAACGACATCAAAAGGTGAATAAAAATTAAGAAATCGTGCATAAATTAGTTATATATTAAAATATTTTACCGTATAAGTAAATCAGCGGGTATTTTTGTACTGCAGTTGATGTATAAATTTTATTCATAGGTTTGGGTAGGTATAGTCCCTACTAGCAAAATTTCTTGCATCAACCTTGACAGATCTTGATATTATACTGACGGCGTCAATATTGACGTGTTTCATACTGCATAAAGCTTGCATACAGATTAAAAAGCAATATTACAATAACAACACGTATGCAACATTGTATTCATCTTAAAATATCAATATTGATATTACCTTACAATAACAACACTGCATACATGTTGACGGCGTCAAGATGATTTTGATTTCATGCTGTCGCCGTCAAGGTAATTAGTACACAATAGAACAGGTGGACCTACGTTGATACTTGCGCACAGGGCCAGATTACTAAATAGGCAATGTAGGCAGTTGCCTAGGGGCCCCGAGGTTCTGAGGGGCCCCGGAGAAATTTTTAAAGTTGAAAATATGTAAGGAAAAAGTTCATTTCGATTAAAAAAAAAAGGAAAGAAAGGAAAAAGGAAAAAAGTGGAGCTGCCTTTTAGTTACTGTATTAATTCTTAATAAACATTATTGGTAATACTTAAAATTGTAGTCAGAACCTAAAACTATAAGTTTTAAAATGAGGGGTAAGCTACAAAATTTGATGAAAGATTTGCGTGGTGACAGAAATACAGGCTACAGAAATAATATATGAGTTTATGTATAAAATACACGTGTGAGGGGGCCCCAACACTGCTAATGCTTATTGGTCCCGAAATCCTTAATCCGGCCCTGCTTGCGCATGCGCACAGTTCTTTTTACCCAGCGTCCCTCGCATTGCTGGCACATCTTCCTGCTTCGACCTTTGATTCAGTCGGTTCAGAGAAGCTGCACGTGGCGTTGCATTATTTAGGCTTCGTTAAGTTGGTTGCTTAGTTATTAGTGTGGAAAAGTATTGTTTTAGAGATAACTTATGAATGACTGATAACTGCATTTGCTTAGTAATATAGTACTAAACAAATCATATCGCAGACGATGAGGGATCAATGTTAGAAATGGCCGAAAATAACTTTTTTCGTCCCTAGACTTTGAAACAAAGGACATGAAGCCCAGAATTTCTTATTATCACTTCAATCTCACGAGTAAGATTAATTTTATTCAATGGTTATTTATGTTATTCTTTAAGATAAATTCATATGTTTTGTCCATGGGATATTTTCAATGCTGACATCCATTTGAAAATGTACTTTATTGTATTTATTTATTTATTTATTATTTTGCTATCTTTACTCTTAAATGTGCTATAAAAACTTCCGCAATTATTCCTAACTATGCATTTATCTTTATACATAAAGGGCTAATCTCTGTCCGGATGTCCGGGGTAAACTTCAAAACTACTGGACGGATTTTAACCATTTTTTCCACATAGATAACTACATTATCAGGGAGCAATTTAGAGGCTATAATTTGTTCCTTAAGAACTAAGTTTTAAAAAGTTATGGTGGAAAACAGTAAATTTTATATAGCTTCCCCATTAAATGATTAAATATAAAGTTCATTGTTAGGAAAATTCGTTGCCTAACAACAGCAATATTAAAAGTAATCATAATGTAAATTTTGAAACAAGGCCTCTCTAGATCAAGCATGACATTGCGTTCTTAGGAATTGCATCCTCATCTTTATACATAAAGGTCTAATCTCTGTCCGGATGTCCGGGGTAAACTTCAAAACTACTGGAGGGATTTTAACCATTTTTTCACCATGGATAGCTACATAGTCGGGGAACAACTAAGGCTATAATTTGTTCCTTAAAAACTTAGTTTTCAAAAGTTATGGTGGAAAACAGCAAATTTCTGTAATTTCCCCATTGAATGATTAAATATAAAATCCATTGTTGGGAAAATTCGTTGCCTAACAACAGCAATATTAAAAGTAATCATAATGTAAATTTTGAATCAAGGCCTCTCTGGAGCAAGCATGACATTTATAGCTTTCTTAGGAGTTGCATCCATATCTTTATACATAAAGGTCTAATCTCTGTCCGGATGTCCGGGGTAAACGTCAAAACTACTGGAGGGTTTTTAACCATTTTTTCACCATAGATAGTTACATAACCATATGTAGAGTAAAGAAATATACATAGAGAGGCCCCGTCTATGGTAAAAAGAAGATGAAATTGAAGCCGGAATTGTGGGGTACAGCGGTGCAATGATTAGCGGGGTTATGATAGCGTTATCGCTTCGCGAGTATAGTTTTCACCAATCTCACAAAGAGACCGTATAAAGTAGCTGGCGGATTGGTTTGCATTTTAATTCATGTATTAATGTAATTTCAAAAACGTGCTCCATAAACTTGCAACAATATCTAAGTTTAAATTAACAACCAATTGAGATTCAGTAATGGAATGTTTTGAATCAAGATGTATCATAAAATACTTAGCAAGAAGCTAAGGATCTTTGGATACAGCGGTGCAACTTCCGGCTTCAATTTCTTAGTATAGCAGGGCCTCTCTATTTAGTTTCTTTACTCTATGTGATTAAACATAAAAGTCATTGTTACAAAAATTCGTTGCCTAACAACAGCAATATTATAAGTAATCATAATGAAAATTTTGAATCAAGGCTTCTCCGGAGCAAACATGAGTTTAAAGTCATTTAAACATTTGGAAACTCTACTTTTCGCACCTTGAGGGTACGAGAGCTTTAGTTCAGAGTTAAAGCTTATAGTAGAGAGCTTTTTTTTTTCTTTTGTGTGCGTGTGTGTACTATTTAATTAAATGAAGCACGCGCACGGTTTTTTTAGTGATCTTTGTTTTTGTTACTTCATATTTTGGAAATTCTTCAAAATTTTAATATGCTTAAATTCGTGCTTTCGCTTCTAAATGAATATTCGTTGGTTCTTTACACTTATTGCTATTTTACTTTTATGGGTAAGGAAGAAGCTCGGTTTTTAATCACGTCAAAGCGGTGTGTTTTGAGGTCTTTCAGTTAAAACAGAAAACGAAAGAAAGTAGCGATTGTTTCTTACAATTATTACTGACCCAGGCAACGCCGGGTACATTTGCTAGTCTTTATACATAAAGGGCTACTTCTGTCCGGATATCCAGGGTAAACTTCAAAACTACTGGACGGATTTTAACCATTTTTTCCACATAGATTGCTACATTATCAGGGAGCAACTTAGGCTATAATTTGTTCCTTAAAAACTTAGTTTTAAAAAGTCATGGTGGAAAACAGTAAATTTCATATAGTTTCCCCATTAAATGATTAAATATAAAATCCATTGTTAGGAAAATTCGTTGCCTAACAACAGCAATATTAAAAGTAATCATAATGTAAATTTTGAAACAAGGCCTCTCTGGAGCAAGCATGACATTGCTTTCTTAAGAATTGCATCCTCATCTTTATACATAAAGGGCTAATCTCTGTCCGGATGTCCGGGGTAAACTTCAAAACTACTGGAGGGATTTTAACCATTTTTTCACCATAGATAGCTTCATAATCGTGGAACAACTTAGGCTATAATTTATCGCTAAAAAACTTAGTTTAAGAAGGTCGTGATCGAAAACAGTAAATGTCATGTAATTTCCGCTTCAAATGATTGAAGAGTAAACACATTGTTTCGAAAATTTGTTGCCTAACAACAGCAATACTAAAAGTAATCATAATGCAAATTTTGAATCAAGGCCTCTCTGGAGCAAGCTTGACATTGCTTTCTTAGGAATTGCATCCTCATTTTTATACATAAAGGGCTAATCTCTGTCCGGATGTCCGGCGTAAACTTTAAAACTACTGGACGGATTTTAACCATTTTTTCACCATAGATAGATACATTATGAGGGAGCAACTTAGGTTGTAATTTATTCCTTAAAAACTTAGTTGTAAAAAGTTATGGTCTAAAACTGTAAATTTCATATCATTTCCCCATTAAATAATTAAATTCGCAACTCCCATAAGTTATAGGGAGCGCAGCAGCCACTGTCTATGGCGGATGAAAAAAGGTGAAACAAACAAATGCCATAACTTATAACTTGCTTTGAGGTTTAGTGAATGACAGTACTTTTTCATCGTATTTGTGCGAAGCTTTTTTTTTTATTCTTCTGAAATTACATTACACCACAAACTGCTTGAAGCCGGAAATTTACCCGAAAGGAAACTCGTTTGACCATGGATCGTATGGAATTGTCAAACATCCAGTTAAGGCGACTCCATCTGAAAGAGGGGAAAAATAAAAATTTTATGCGCGTATTCCGCTTATTTGAATGAGATTCTGCTTAATTTAGAGGCTAACATACATCTGCAAAATCTGACATCCCTGAAAACTAATAGATGCTTCCATTTCCGCGTGTAAACCGGATGTTTGATTTCCATACAATCCATGGTTAGACAGTAGCGTATTCGAGCTTTGAAGTTGCGAATATAAAACCCATTGTTACAAAAATTCGTTGCCTAACAACAGCAATAATAAAAGTAATCATAATGAAATTTTTGAATCAAGGTTTCTCCGGAGCAGACATGAGTTTAAAGTCGTTTAAACATTTGGAAACTCTACTTCTTGCATCCTTAAAGAAACATAGTTGAGAGCTTTTTTTTTCTTTTGAGTGCGTACTATTTAATTAAATAAAGCGCACGGTTTTTTCAGTGGTTTTTGTTTTTGTTAGTTCATATTTTGCAAATTCTTCAAATTTTTATATGCTTAAATTCGTGCTTTCGTTTCTATGAATATTCGTTCGTTCTTTATACTTATTGCTATTTTACTTTAATGGGTAAGGAAGAAGCTCGATTTTTAATCACGTCAAAGTGATATGTTTTGAGTTCTTTCAGTTAAAACAGAAAACTAAAGGATGTAGCGAGTGTTTCTTACATTTATTTCTGACCTAGGCAACGCCGGGTATTTTTGCTAGTGTCTGTATAATACAATTAGAAGCATGAATTTAAAAAAAGAGTCAAGTATTACGCAAAACGAAGAAACTTTCATTTTTTAAATTAAATTGCGAGTACTTTTAAAATCTTTATATGAATTTCCGATCAGATGTCACCTATAAGAAAATATTCTTAGGCTAGAAAACTATCTTGAAGAATAGCAGAAATAATTAAAGAATGAAATTTAATTCTCGAGTTTAAAGCGAAAATAATACAAATAAATAAATGGATAAAATACCTTGCAAACGTGCTGATTTCATACTTTCATGTCAATGTATCCTGACATTTTCCTGTCATATCAATACGTATGCAATATTACAAAAGCAAGATCATTTTGCCTAGACCTTGATTTCATGCTGTCATATGACAACATCTTGATATTATCCTGTCATATCAATACGTATGCAAGATTACAAAAGCAGCCTACCTTGATATTTTCCTGATATTATGCTGCATACACCTTGTCAGTCAATATTGTGGCAGCCTGCTGACAGCATAAATGGAGTAACGTAACAATAGAGGCAGCATTAATGCAAGATGATTTTTCTTGCATATCAACCTTTATGCAATGCTGAGGCAAGATATTTTGCTTACTGGGGTATGTGATGGGTAGGTAGGATGTGAGATAGTCGTATTCGCATACCGCAACCGATCGGCTCGAAATGGGAAGATTGGGCGCCGCAGATTGGACGCCGGGAATGTTGGGCGACGGAGCATTGGACGCCGGGAATGTATAGCGCCTTGGTTTGGGCGCTGTTCAATATTTTCGGTGCCCAAAAATTACGTCCAATCGACGGCGCCCAACTTTCCCAGCGCCCAATGCTCTCGGCGCCCAATCTTCCTAGACTTCGATTGGCTTGATCACCTTTCGGGTGATAACCGATACTTGCGCAGATGATTAACGGGCAGGTGAAAAATAATTATTATTGGTCAAAAATGTCACGTGGATCAATCAACAAGTCAACTTAATTGCGATTAACTGGTTGCTTCCAATGTCGTTTTATGAGCCTTACCGGTTGATCTACCTGTCGACCGCAATTCTAGCTGGTTGATTGGTAGATGGAATCACTTGACAATTTTGACCAATTATGTGTATTTTGCACCACGAGTTATTCGTCTGCGTCATGTCTGCGCAAGTAACTGGTGATCAACCGAAAGCGTTCGATGAAGTATTGGTTCAAATGTCGAACGTAGCTTACGTTCAACAACGAGCTACCAGTCGATTGATCACGTGACAGCTAGTGACGTCAGCTAACGCTAAAGCATTGGAGATGACGTCATTATTTTAGCCGGTGATATGCGAACGCAACCTATGTGAGTGTAACCAGTTATTTTTTGCTTTTTAGTTCCAGGCGTTTTTCAAGGAGGTTTTTTTAACTCAAAAACAATTTTTTGTTCTATAACTTAATGTACAAGGATGACACCCCCTCCCCCCCCCCCCGTCATTGCTGATTCTTAGTCAGAAGAGGAGAGACCATAGCTTTGCAATTATCTTCAACTTCTTTAAATGCAAAAGCATCGAATGTAATATAATGCATTATAAATGTCATCGTCGAACTAGATTTCATATTTATTTGCAGTGATAATATACCTGAAGCAAAATTATGGAAGACACTGCAAGTACAACAACTTCAATAGACGACAAAACTGATGATTATGGTGACTCAATAAATCGAGATGCCCTAGCTGATGGTTTAATGGAGCTTCTAAGACCATCAGTTGAACAGTTGGACGATCATGTCAAGCTTACTTTGTGAGTTCGATATTTTTTGTTTAAATTTTTCTTTGATATCAAATCATGTGAAAATTTTAAAAGAGTGACCAGGAAGAAATATTACTTCATTTGAATTTCAAGCTGTCAAAGGATTCTTTTAAGTTAGAACACGCCCCACCACATAAGATGCATTTTGGTTTCAGTGGGAGTTTATTCAAGAATAAATTATGAATTGTTTCTATTTTTTATTTCCTATTTTATATTACTAACTTGTATTTTCTTTCTTTTTCCTTCTTGCATGTTGCTTGAAAGCTTGTTTCACCCAGAGGCAGATACAGAAAACCATTTTAGGGGAGGTCATGCTGAAGAAGGGGTTTTAGGACCTCTTTTGTTTATTATTTTTATAAAAATATTTCTGGAAACAGGAATTGTTTTTTTGATGGTGTAAAGATGTGGGGATTTTAGAAAATGAACAAGTAAAACAGCTTCAAGAAATTTTAGATCATTTGGGTACATCCATTGTTACTCTTGTGACCATCAGAGCAAATTTTCATAAAAACTTCCTATTTCCGCAGTTCAAAATTTTTCTAAGATAAAATTGATAATTATTTATGAAACATACATTAATTTTTCTTTATAAAAAAATATAAAATTCATAGAAGAAAGTATTTTTCTTACCTACATTGCAAATAACATTTTTGTTACTCTTGTGACCAATAAAAACATTGCGTTTTCAAAATTGTGTTTAAAATTAGATTTCTGTGAATTATACAAGAATACTGGAAAAAACTGTTCATATTCCTAAAATATGGTTATTTAACTTTAGAAAAATGTAAAAATTGAAAATATTTAACAGCATTTCCATTAATTATAGCTGTTTTTGAAAAAGGCTAACCGTTACTCTTGTGACATTTTGTTCATAATGAAATTTCCCCTAAACGTGCACATCAATTATACTCAATAAAGACAATTAAATAGGTTTAAAGACATTTATTATTAATGAAGACTTTACAACTAATTCTCTCTTGATAAAATATAATAATGAATATGAAATGGAAAATTAAAATTATGCAAATTTATAAAATCCACGAGAATTTATCAAATTTGGAGCATCAGTATTGGCTACAATTTGGTGTCTCTTGTACCAAATACACTTGTCTTCTTCTTCAAATTTATACATTCCTTTCACTTTTGTGTGTATTAAGCAGTGTATTTTGAAATCATCATCAATTGCGTCAGTAATTATGCCATGAAATTGTTTCTCGTCATAGGTTACAATGACCCACTGTCCAGGTTGGAATTTCTCAACATCGGTTGAATTCGAGGTGTCATTATGAATTTCAGTATTATCAGAGTTATCTCTGTAATTCTGCTCATTAAATGAAAACTCTTTAAAAGAATCGTGTTGCGGATATGGCCTGTAGCAAATGCCATTGTTCTTGGCCTCAACATGATGAATTTTTTGAGTTCCTTTAATGCTGCTTAAATTTTGCCACAATGTTGACACAATCTCGCTGCAATTTTCAATATCTTCATTGGAAACATGAAGAATATTTATTTTCGTTTTTCCTTTAACAGTTTTCACAAAATCAAAAGCATTTCTTACAGTTACCCTTTTAGCTCTAACTTCATTCCAAACAAATCGTTTTGTTACAGCCCCGATTCCGTCAACGGCTCCTTTCCCATGTGCTGTTGCAAAGAATGTCCAATTACACTTTTCGAGGTTGAAATGTGATTTTAATGATATCATGTTGGTAAAGTTATATTTCTGCTTAAATTGACCAGCACAACCATCAGAAAATATCGAAACATTTTTTACTGATGGATTTTCTTGCAAATGCACTGCTAATATCTTGCGTAGAAATGCATTTACACTAAACCGATCATGTGTAATATTATCAGAAATGACAGCATATGATGTAACTTTGTCTTTATCGTGCCAAATGACAGCAGTAAAAACAGTTACTTGTGGATTTGACCAATGTGCTGATTGTATCTCGTCTTGATATAGGCAAGTGTAATTTTCAGCGAAATCAACTTGCATAACAATGTTTTCAGAATCTGTGTTATGCTTTGAAAAATTGAAGTAGTCTTGTGTACAAGTTTGAACAAATGTGTGCAGCAGGAATTGTTTTAGCTGTTTCTTAAGATCAACTAATGCATTAGAGATGGTATCTTCCACAAGAACTCTGTCGAAGCGTTTTCCCCAGGCAGTTTCAACTGTTTTCCATTGGTAATAGCTTAATATGATATCTGGATTGTCAATATTTACATCAAACAGTGCCTCAATTGTATCATCACAAATTGCACATTGTGAATTCATGCATTCATACGAAGAACTATCACAGCATATAGTGTTTATTAAATCCTTTGCAGATATGTCAAATGCAGACAGCACATTACCTACAACTTTAAGGAGTGTTTCAAAGTTTTCGTGGTATCTGCATATGCAGACATTCTGTGGGATATCTTTATATGGCAGGATGTAACTTGGTTTTAATGCGGCAAACGATGATTTTCCAATTTTGACGCCTGGAAAAGTTTCTTTAAATAAAGAGTAGGCTTCAGAAATTGTAAACAGTAAATGTCTTCTACAATTAATAAGGGCAGTAGTATCCTTTTTCTTGCGCCTGACATATGCGACTTTAGCTGTTGGATCTGGCCGACAATGTCATCACGAAGATAAAAGTCAGTAACAATCTTCTTAGTTTCATCATTAATGCCCTTCTTATCTTTATGAGAGTTCTTACTCTTCTGTGTAATTCCAGCATTTTCAGCTAATTGTTCAATTACTATTAACTTTTTTGTAGGTGATGTGGGCAGTTTGCTTTCGATTCGTTTCATCATTCTTCCCATAGCCTGTGGAGTTAGAGATTTTTTGCCTTCTTTATTATTCTTAAGCTTTGCCATTTCTCTACTTTTTCTTTTTCTTAATTTTGCTTTTTCTCTCGCTAAGGCTTTTGCTGATTCAGACGACATCATTTTGACTTTGTCATAATATGATTTGTTTTGTATTTTTCGCCTATCCAAGTAATCTGTCTCATTCTTGTGAGTTTCTCTCCACAATTTTTGGCGCTTAGCAGCACTTTTTCTTTTTAAAGTAGTTTCATCCATTAGCAAAAAATAATGGAAATGATTAATTGAAGAAAATAAAAATTGCAAACTTTTTGAACAATTCATTTATAACTCAATAATAGTTTGAAAAACAACCATGTGCTTCACACTAACAAAGTTTAGTTGTTTATTATGTATAATCTGTTTTTATTAGTGTTTCTAACTGTAAAACAAATTAAAAAAAAATATTGATAGATATTTCCTTTGTTAAAAATATTTCAATTTCATAAATAAATTGGTTAATTGCACATAATTGAAGTTTAAAATTACAAATGTTAGTTGTAGTGAGCTTTAAGCTAGTTGAAGAAGTTTTCTAATAAGAAAAGAAACAACTAAACTCTAAAAAAGTTGGTTTGTGTTTATGTTTTAGCAGTTTCATGTTTAATTGTAGTAAAGGCATCATGTGTTACTCTTGTGACACATGCATTTTGTTACTCTTGTGACAACAGTCTAGAGCCAATTATCCTCATAATATAAACAAAAAAATTATTGTAAAATATATCATATGTTATTAAGGCATAGAATAAAAAATTTAAAACAAAAATTATACATAGTTTTTTTTTTAGAATAACTTTTATATGTTTTGCGTTACTCTTGTGACCATAAAATAATATTTTTTCAGGTATAGATAAAACTGTAAATAAAAGTACATTTAAATTTTTAACTGTGTGGATTGAAATAATAAATAGCAAATTATTAATTTCAATATTTAATAATTTTTTTCTATGACAAAAAGTAGGAAATAACACGATTCAAAAAGTGCTATATTTTAATCTGAAATGAAATCAAACGGAAAGCTCTTGTTTCCCTGCTCACTATTGCTTTAGATTTGATCCTATGAAATTGAAATATAGAAATTTATATGTATGGACTCTTGATGATTAAAAAGATGTATCACACTTATATTTAAGCTAAAAAATATTTTTTATCAAAAAGGTTCATTTTTGGTGGACGTACCCATTTATATTACTAAGTGGGCGGATAAATAGGGTATGGCAGCTAATGTAGGGAAATGTCAAATGCTACACTTAGGTCAATAAATAAGCATCTAAGTTATTATTTACAGGGTTCAGTCATTAGTCGGGAAGAAAATATTATTGATTGATGTGTCTTAATAGATCAGGATTTCAACTTTAGTCAATAGTGCAGCATTGCAAGTAACAAAGCCTACAGAATGATTGGGTTTATCAATAGATCTATTTCAAGCAAATCTAAGATGGTTCTTTTACATTTATAAAAGATACAATTGAAATTGGAAAAACAAGAAACTAGGGGAACACCATCCTTTGGGATTGCAACTTTGTACTTTGAAGGGATGGGTACCTTTGTTGTATTTGTGCACAATTAGACAGACGATAAAAAATCATCAATATTCTAATTTGAAGGTTTCAAGTTTACATTGATTTCTATCAATCAATGTAACAATAATAAACAACTTGTTGCCTGTACACTAAATACAGGTGTTCATGCTTTGATAGTATGGAAAGATTTGTGAAACCAACAAAAAAAGATAAGAAGATAATTTCTTGCTGTCTTGTGCAAAAAAAATATGTTTGCTTCCCTGATTTGTGCCTTTTAGTCACATACAAATGAGAAATATTCCATCTTGTGCATCAATTGATTTTCCTACAGTTTCAAAAAAGTTCAAGACAAATCAGGATAAGAACACAAATTTAGGACAAAACCAGGACATTAAAGGGGGGAGGGAGTTTGAAGTGTTGGCGGAACCTGGGGATAAACCCGACGGATGAGACTTTACAAACTAAGACCAAAAACCCTATAGGGTCACCCTTCCCTCTATGAGTTTCAATAGTGCAGTTAGCACCATGACCCCCCTCTCCAGTGGGCATCTCTGAATGACTTTGGTGAGGAGAATTTATTGAATTCACTATGGACCAATACTATAAGTTTGAATACAATATTTTAATAGATGAAATACACTGCCAGCTCAGCCATTTCCAGCCGAGGACTGCAGTTTCATGCTTATTAGCACTCATCAGCCCGGCATAGGAAAGTGACTGAGCTGGAGATGGAAAATTGGTACATTGGTAATTTACTGAATTTTAATAGAGTATTAAATGGTATCTTGGGAAGTTTTATTATTTTGAAAACTTTTAATTTTAGATCACAGGCATATGGGCCCCCTAGAATGTGATTTTTAAAGGCATTACACAAAAAAATTCATCTCTCTGTAAAAAAAAATTCTTTTAATAAGCCTAGGTAAACAACTTTTGTTATAATTGTTTCAGACATTTGTACTTTTATTATAGATTTAACCTTATTTTTGCCAACATTTAAAATTTCTACTCCTCCTCCCCTCCCTTGAATATATCAAAAAGTAAGATTGAAACTGAAAGACAGGGGGTTTGTGGCGGCACGAAGTAGGAGACACCATATTATACAATCAAGTTTTAAAAATTCTTAATTTGATTACGGACGCTATGTTTTTAACCTTAATAACGTATGGAACAATGTTGTTGAGATTTTCTCATAATATATATGAAGAGTTAATAAAAATAAAATCCTTTTTTTTTCTATTATTTTTAGGATGAGTCAAAAAGAGCTTCGACAACAGATTGAGAGTTTGTCTGAAGGTATTTGTTTCAGTTTCCTTTTCTTCATCTTCATATGTATTTCCTTTATGCTTTGTTTGACATTTATTTTATTGTATGTAAAAATGGGTATACAAGTGTGACATTCAAGCTTCCCCCCCCCCTCCCCCTATTTTTAGCCTTTCCTAAAACTTTGGCAATTGTGTCATTATCTAGTTTAAAAAATATTTTTATTGTGAACTTTTTTTTTTATTTTTATTTCTTTCTTTATTTATTTTTTATTTCAATATTTTTTTCTTTCTTTTTCACGTTTTTCATATATTTTTTTCACATGTGTTTTAAAATAATTTTTCCTATGACATCATTTCTTAAAATCAAACATTTTCATTTATTATTTCCTTATTATATAATTAACTATAAAACAGTAAAAAATAAAAGTTTTAATAATGCCTTTTTTGGATCTTCATATTTGTTAATCAAGTGTAACATATATTCCTATATTTTAGAACCAAAAATGGCATTAAATAACTTTTTCTACCCGAAATAAATATCCAATCAGTTTGATTTTAACGCCATTCGAAAGTCCGCAAAAAATACCTATAGAGTTCATTCTCTTCCTTCAAATTAAAAAAAAAAATGACTGTAAAATCACCGGGAAAAAATTAAAAAGCACTTTTAAGCGTAATGGAACTCTATTTTCATATTGGAAAATTACCGTTTGCGCGATCTCATTTTAAATTAGCGTTCAGAAGATTGAAACTTGTTTTTTTCTCGGCTGGGACTAAATAAAATTTTGTTTTTGTTTTGAGGTAAAAATTTCCCCTTTTAATTATTATTTGCCGATTTATCTTCTTTCTTCTTCTTTTTTTTAATATTTTTTTAGGGTTTCAGTTGTACCTCAGAAGGGTTGCATTTAATATTTAATTTATTCGGGAATTTTTGATTTGCCGTTTTCTTTCTTTAAGAATAATTATTTTGACAGGAAATTTTACAGGTTTTTCCCCCCTAATTAAAGGCTGATAATTGAACATATGTCACTTGACATAACTTTTATTTTCAATGCAGACCGAGCAAAGCTGGGCAATGCAGCTAGTGTTACATAAAAGTGTCTCTAGCAAATAAATTAAGAAAAGTCCTTTCCTAATAGTGATGATGTGAAGTACACTAGGACCTCAATTATCTGAGCTAATTTTGACTGGGATTTGCCTTGGATGTCGGAAATTTCGGTTAATAGAAAATTTGTACAAAAAACTTGTCAGGATCCCAAATTTCAAAAAGTATCAATAAAAAACACAGTAGAATATTCTTAAAAGATGAAAATAAAGATATAAAAAGGTATGTTTTACAGTTAAAAAACTAAAAGCGGAAATAACTTGTAGTAAGTTTTAAAAATGCGATTAAATATTTTTACAATATCAAGTTTAATATAGAAAAAAACAGAAATTTCCGAAAAATATTTTTATTTTAAATTAAAAATTCATTATTTTATTAAATGTACATTCTGGTTTTTAAAAAAAAGGCATAAAACACCTGAACAACAGAGAAATGAAACGCTTCATCTTTCTCAGGGCTTACCTACATATGAAAAAAATAGACTTCATTATCGGCTCGGTTAACAGAAACTTCGGTTGATCGAAGCTCGGTTTATCGAGGTTCTACCGCACTGGATAGGATAGATAAGAGCACGAAAACTTTTACCAGGTATTTATCAATGTTTTCTGCACAATAGCAAAAAGTTACTGACCGTGATACGTATACTATAGAATATTTTTATGCATTTTAAACCTTTAAAACATTTAGATAGAGAATTTTCTCTAACAATTGCATAAATATACCTATTAAACACATATTTAAAGATTACTGTACCCTGTACATTTAAATTAATTAAATAAATAAGCAAAGCAATACTTCTTAGACTCACTTATCAAACAAAAAAGGAAAAGCTCTTATTATTTTGCACAAACTCACAAAAATTATGTAGCCATTCATAATGAGTAAAAATTGAGAATTCAAAGCTGGACGAGTTAGTCTTCAAAGTAGTCTAATAATTTTTATTTTCAGGATTTACAGAACTTAGTTCTGTACTGTTATGCATTGCAGAAAAAAATAGTAATTTGAAACAGTATAAATTTTGTATGATGAAACAATGTCTTGAAATTATTCATTTGAGAAATGCTTATGATGGAGTGAAATTAGGTTCATTTTCCTTGTGTAATTTGTATACGTAATGGAACCAAAAAAATTTCTTGCAAATAACATTTAAAGTTATTAATGTTGTTATTTTCACTTCATTTTTTTTTCTGTGGTTAAAGAATGAAAATAATAACCTCCCCAATAATTTCTTTATGTGCTTTATTTATAGTTAGCTGGTTAAGTTATTGTCTAATTTTTTACCCCTTTTCAAAGACAAACAATAAAAGCCAGATTTTAACAAAGATTGTGTCTCAAGTTTTAGAATAGGACTTTGGACTCCATGGTTAACTAGAAGAGCAACAGAAAGCTACTGCTTTAAATATATTAATAGGGTAGGTTCAGCTCATAGGGTTTCATGTGTAAGTCTCTAATAGGGTGTTCCAAAAAAGGCCCTTTTTAAAAAATTCCTGATTTTTATTGGTCCTACCCCCTCATTTGGTTCCATCTGAGTAAAAAATAATTATTGTGAAGTTTGAGCTCATAATTTTAACATTTAGAGGTAGCTCAACAGCCTCAAAGTTCCGGGTTTTACCATTTTTAACATAAATGCCGATAGAAATAAAATTGACGCTAGGAAAAGTATATAATTTATTTAATTAAAATTGCCAGCATTTTGTAAGTTAAAAATAATTACATAATAATAATATTTCAACAGTTATGTATATGGCTTTCCTTAGTACACATTACAAACCAGAGGCGTAGCTAGACCCGACTTTCGGGGGGGGGGGTTACTTCTTTTTATATATATATATATATATATATATATATATATATATATATATATATATATATATATATATATATATATATATATATGTGTGTGTGTGTGTAAACTTTTTTTAGTATTAAAAAAATAAGAGGGAGGTGAATCTTACATACTTTGGAATGGAGTGCCCCAAGTCCGATACTTTTGTCAAACAAAACAAAAGCAAAGAAATCTTTTTTTTTTAAATTTTTTTTAATGTTATGGAAAATTCAACTTTTTTTCTTTTCCCTCCATTTAATTTAAAGTGAAATTTTCTAGCAACGTCTTGTCAAAACCAGTCTATGCAAATCAGGGAGAAATCAAATATCTGATGAGCGTGTTCCGTTCATTTCAGTGTGACTGCTTAATTTAGAGGCTAATACACATCTACAAAAGCTGACATCCCTGAAAACTAATAGATACTTCCATATCCGCCTGTAAACTGGATGTTTGGCTTTCAATCTCGTCGGTGGTCAGACTATAAAGACTATTTTTACTAACTTGGTTTGCACTAAAAGTATGATTCATACTTTCATAATGAAATAAAATAAAAAAAGACTTCTTGAATTATAACCCGAAAAAATGAAATTGCTTTTCATATCGTTATATTTATATGTTGCTTTTTATGTATTTACATTTGTGCTAATTCTAAAGCAGTTAATAAAATTTGAATTAAAGAAAATTAGGGAAGAAATATAGACGGTAGAACGTGATTCGCTCAAAGCTGCGTACCATCTGTTCTCCTTTCAAGTTTTTATTTTTAATTTTATTAGCTGTAGAATTTACATAAATATCTATTTGAGAGAGCAACAGCCATTTTCGAGTGTTATAAACAGAAGTCTTTTTTATTTTCTATTTTTTAATGCGAACCAAGCTAACAGAAATAATCTAGGTTCATTTCATCATTTCGTTTTTAAACATTTTATTCATGTAATGCTATGCAGTTTTTCTCTTGAATTAAAATGAAATTACCTTTAGAAGGGTCCGATGGGACTAATGCTGCTTTGCAGACTGTAAATCGTTTTCTTCAGACGACGTTAACTTTCTCTTTTTAGAGCAATCCTTTTCGTCATTTTCATTTTTTTCTTTGGGTTAAAAAAAAACTTGTTATCGGTTTTGCTCACTTCTTTACGCAGCAACTTTCACTTAGAATGTACTATTTTAAACAGAACACGTTTCTAAAAGAATATGCAGTAAATACTGGCTGAAAAATCAATGTGATTGCAATGGATACTCTAGTTAGCAAAGGTAGTTTTGACTATGACCTATGACACACACGAAACCAAATCCAACAAAAACCTCTATCGTCTCGAATTCCGGTTATGCTATCATTTTCAAATTCGAAGCCCAGTGATCTTTAAAGCAGCATACAAAAACATTTTCTTCAATTCAGAAACAGAGGAATTTTCTTCAAGAGCTGAGGAGGCAGTGGAAAATACTGAGAAATGCGTTCTACGAATAGGCTTTCTAGGAAGATTAAGAAAAGGACAGTCGTTTCGTGCACTAAAGGGGTGAAATTCAGAGGTTTGACATGTAAGATGAACTTTTCAAGTTCATGGTTAAACGTCATTCAAGTTAAAAGCCATTTCGCTGTTATCTGGATTAGTATTGTTCTTTTGTTGCTCTCTTTCTTAAAATTGTGATTCCTAAGAAAAACGAAATGATAGGAGTGAAAAGAAAGTATAAGATTTTTTCAAGTGATAAAAAAAAGCAAAATCGTAGAATATTGGCCAAGTTAAATTTGCAGCAATTGCTAACCTCAAGAGGATAAATAATAAACCCAAAAAAAAAATAATAAAAAAAATCAGGGACCAAAAACCAATAAAAGACTTTTTCTTGAAAAATATATGCTTAAAGTTTCTTTTACTGTCAAAATGATTCCTTAAACTCGCAATAAAACACTTAATAATGTAATAAAGGAATAAATACCTAGCAAAACTAATGCAGAGTAATTTTAATCAAGGGCCCATATTGTCTTTAGTATCGATTTCAAATTTTCACCATCATATTCCAAATTTCTATAAAGTTTCTTAAAGCCCCCATATCTCCAGACCTCTTTATCTTGATTTTTTTTTCTTTTGTGTGAAATTCGAACTATACAGATTCGACTGTATGCAATATTCCCACAGCGCCGCTCATAAAATTAAACAAATTTAACAATTTGCAGAATCTGTGACAAAGAAAGGCTACATATACGTGGATGTAACAAATCAATCTCATTTCTAAACCGAAGGGTCAAATTTCACTCAATTATCAAAAAAATTGTCGCAGCAGAGGGAGGCGTCTTTATACTTGAGGGTCACTCATGGAGCAGATTTTCAATGGCATTGGGGGGGGGGGGTTGCGCGAAGTGAATTTTTGACATTTGTTACTCAGAAAAAAAGTCGTTTTGATTTTTTTCTTTTTCTTCTTTTTTTCCTTTTTCTTTTTTTTTTTCTTCTTTTTTTTTCTTTTTCTTCTCTTTTCTTTTTCTCTTCTTTTTTGAGACAAACGTTTCGGGGGGTTTTGTCCCTAAAACCCCCCCTTAGCTACGCCCCTGTTACAAACTCTGCTTTTTACATCCGGGATAAGCTCTTTAATGTTCTGCGACAACGTGCAACAAGAATTGGAATTGTTCTTCACTGCGTGTCATTTTTCCATTAAACTCTTTTATAAAGGCTATACCCCTTTCAGCATTATCATTAACCACTGATATTCCTTGAATAATCCATTTTGCTATCTTAAAATCCTCCTGAAGCTCCCAGATTTCTGGATCTACGCGAATGAAGGTATCGGGTAAATCCATGCTTTGAAAAAATGAAATTGACCCCTTTGTCATATAAAATGTTTTAGCAAAATCTTAGGGTGCTTCACCACATTATTTTTCCCTTTTACTTCATTCATCGCCTTCACCATCTGTCTTTTAATGCAGTGTGGCACTTTATTGGCAAAAAGGGCTAATGCCACGAGCTGTTCTGACAAAACCACAGGTGATTGTCAAATTTCTGCGTTGCAGTTTTGCTTATGTCTTCATCAATCTTTTTGTACTTCAATGAAGATTTCATTAAAATCGTTATACGCTGCATTTTGAGGCTTAAAAGCAGTCATCCAAGCCTTTAAATACACACGTACAACAAATATGCATATTTTTTGCAATTCCTTTTCTTCTATTGACGTGATGGTAAATTGAAAAGTAAACATTCGTATTTTGAAACAATACAAAATTTTGGACATCCATCTAGCATGATGCATAGTCCCAGGTGCTACAAATTTGATACCATGTGGAGGAGCTTTACCGAGAAATATTAAGCATAGTTCAAGACATTCTGGATAATCATCTCTCGCTTGCATGTCATGCGGTAATCTTTCAGCAAATACTATTGTATCATCCTTTACATCTGTCACTTGTGCTAAAATGTCCTTATTGTTGATGCTTATGATGTCTTTGTCTATAAATTCCCACTAGTCCTGGAATCGTTTAAAAAGAAGTATGTCTGGTGCGGCAGAAAAACCCAAACATTTATTAAACACTGCACCAATAATTAATTTCATAATGTGAAGTCGACATGGAAAATATAGTAACCTTTTCTTTAGTTTTTGCTCTAAACACGGGTACCCTTGCTTTCCCCGGTATTGACACTCTTTGTGTCAAAGCACATTGCAGAAACTTTGTCAATTAGGCCCCAGTCCTGCAAAGCTCACCTTCTTTATTTTTTTGTCATTGTACTTCTGTTTTTTTTTTTTCAATAACTTCCATTGTTAATAAAGTTTTTCTAACTTGGGCTGACAGTTTTGGGGTCTTTGTACGGGTATTCTGGCTTTCTGCCAAAATTTTGTTATTTCTTCTATTGTATTTCTTGAAGATTCTCTTACGGTTTTCTTTAATTCAATATGGTTATGAAGAAACACCCAATGCCATAAGAATTGAAGGTAGTTTACTACCTGTCTTAGGGTATGCCCACTTATGGTTGAACTAAGAAGATAAACCTCTGATTTTGATCTAATTGATGTATTTGCCATGCTCAGTTATTTTAAAGTAAAGAGACATATGCATTTTAAAAATAAGTGCAAACTGCTATTCCATCAGTGGGAAAATCAAAACCAAAACAATTAAGAATACATACATAAGCAACAACAAGTTGAAAATTTATTCGATCACGACTGTTAAAGGAATAGATTTTATGTATTTACTTGTATTTACAAAAGTATTTTCATAATGGCTATTGTTAAGTCTCTATATAAAATAGCAATTTTATAAAGCAATTGTTTTCTTGTTAATAAAAATAGCAATTGTATTTTACCTCAGTGAGGTCAGTGGTCGTGTGTCGTACGCGTTCTATTCAGCAATCATGAAAACTTTATCTGCGTTGAGCTACCTCTAAATATTATCGAAATGTTTTCAAATTTTGTCTGATGTACTTTTTAATACATTGGAACAAAATGGGAGGGTAGGACTCAAAAAATTTTCACCTTCGAAATTTTGGACCACCCTAGTCTCTAAGTTTTTCCCAAACCCACATTATGGCAAAAAGGGAAAGCTCCCCAAGATAAAATATGTGAAAAGTTTGAATTTGATTTGTTGTTCAGATTGTCGTTTCTTAAAGTTAACTATTAACGTTTACTTATATTAGGATTTTCAGTTTTTTAGAGTTTAGTTCTTCAAATCCTTAATCAAAAAAGTGAGTGTAAAGCTAGATTTGCAATTTCTCTTTCGTTTCTTTAGCCATTTTGTATTAGGCATTTTGAACACTTTAATGTGCTATTTAAATCTTTTTCTTTCAGAACTTAGGCAAATATCTGAAACTTACAGTTCCATGTTTGACCTTGATATGTATGTTAAGAAATTGATGAATGCAAAACGAAGAGTGATGCTTGTGAATAATATCCTACAAAATGCTCAGGTAAATGAACTGATTAGACACATAAGAAATAACTGCATGCATTTTTTAGATTTATAAGTACAAAGAATGGATTGAAACTCATTTTTTACCAGTTTTAGTTATTTTTTTAATTATCATTTAGAATTGTCACTTAAAAGTCAAAGGAACTGTCAAATATTGCTGAAAAGCAATATTTTCTGATTCCATATCCTGATTCTTTTAAGTAATGCTGTAATCTCTAACATTTTTGAATTTAACATTCAAACATATTTGATTGTTCATAAATGTGTAACTGTAGTGAAACTTAGCATTCATTGTGTATCAACTTGAAGTGTCACAATTATGTATGAATATTTTCAATTTGTCTTTTGTTCCAAAGTTTTTATAAAAATAGTGCTACTAGGGGGTATCTCAAAAATTCGTAAACACTTGCAAAAAATTTAAATTTTTCTTGTCAAAGAAAAAAAAACTCCACAAACATTTTTCCAAAATGCTTAAAAATTTTATTTTTAGCAAGGGTTTACAAAGTTTTAGAGCAACCTAGTACTAATTTTATTCCTTTCACAATTCTAACCAGGAAACATCACGAGTTCAGTAATCATGAAAAAAGTTTAAAATGGTCGCATTCGAAAGAGTATCTTTAGAAAAAAATTTGACCCAAATATTGTGTGCCCTCGTCCTTTTGTTTTTGAGATATGGGGGGTCAAAGTCTGTCGAAATCTTACGAAAATTCGCCAAATTTAAAGACTTGGCAAGAAATGGAAAATACCACGTGATTTCATCGCCTGCGTCTAGCAAGACTCTCATTCCCATTTCTGGTCATCTGCAAAGCGCGTAAACGATGTTTCGAATTAACCCTTTACTTGTGTGTGTAAAATTAAAAAGTAACTATGAAGCCTGTAAAATGGAAACTAGAGAGCTTTATCCAGAGGAGCTACAATTTTATACCGAAATTGAACGTAGGATTTAACTTTGTAATCGTGATAATAATGCATTTCAGAATTCAAGTGCATTTCAAGTGTGTTTTACTTAACTAATTTAAGTTTGTACTATTGTTATGAAATGTGTTGTAAGTAATTAATAATTATGTACGAGAATTAATATGAATAAGTAAAAAAAACATGCTTATTAAAGCTTATATATTGAAAATAAAATGGATAGTTTTTGATGTTGAAAGAAAATGATCCTGGATTGTAGTATCCCAGCTCTTATTTATTTTTTCAAAAGTTATTATCATTCATAAAGTTTTATTGTCTGACCACTGCTAGCGAAAATTTTTAATTTAAAATCGAAAAAAATAATAATTTAAAAAAAAGAAAACAACGGATAGAAAATGTCAAAAATGTGCACAGCAAAACTAACGATGTCGAAAATTACTTCACAACAGATTCTTATCAAAAATTTTATAGTCTACGTTCATTACAACAACCCCTGTAGTTCGAAAAAGTCTGTCACTGTAACTGAAAGTCGCTATAACGTAAATGCACATCATATTGCATGTTATTTAGTCATTTTTAAAAATACTGAAGTCACTTTTACCAATTATGTTTCACGTTAAAAGGGAATTCAAATACGAGAAAAATAAAAATTAATACAGTTTCTTTTTTATTTGACTTGTTAGAGGGCTTACACATAACTTGAAAACGATACACATAACGAAAACACACTGGAAATAACTGACAGAAATCGTTTTTTTTTAATTTGAGAACATGGTTTGAAATCTTTAAAATTGTCGTTTTCTTCGTATTTAGATACTGTTGAAGACTTCAAATTTACGACTTTTCAAAAAGAAAAAACCCTTTAAAGTGTGTTTACCGTTTCTCTACGGTTATCATATTTTTTTCAAAACAGTTTCATCATCGAATAAACTCTTTCAGTGTAAATATTTCACCCGCAGAAGCATAAAAGTTTTAAACATCAGTTTTTTAACAGACAGTTTTAAGAATAACAAAAAAGTTTAAACATTGAACGATATATTCAAATGTATTCAGTTAATACGTTCTATTGGATGCTAAAATATCATTACATCTGTGGAATTTTAAACGAGATTTTGTGCTTGAACCCTATGACAGATCGGTCGCAGTAATAGGAGGTCGTTCTTGTTGACTGCAGTTAGGAGCGCACTGATGGGAGGTCACTGTGACCTCCCAAAAATTTTCCTTATTCGACAAAGTTCGTCTGACAGTTCGGCAAATTAGAGGACATAATTACAATTTTTTAACTCCCGAAAGTCACTTTTCACACATTATTATTTGCACATACTCGTATTTTATCGCTCGGCAAAATTTGAATTTTCTTTCGGTAAATTGAGAATTTTTGCTTTCCCAAAAGTTTGAGCTCGGGGAACCTCTCACTGCAGTATATTTTAATTTGCTTTATTACTACAGTAAAATGTCAAAAATCAGAACAAATTAGCTTTGCACAGAACCTAAAAGAAAAAATAATTAATACTTATGAGAACCTTGTTTAGAAATAAAATATATTTCACCAATAATAATATCCACGAAAACTAGTGAAGAAAAATCTACTTACATCTACTACTACTACCTAAAATGCTAAAAGACATTTTTATCTTGACCTTCTCCATAACATTTTACAGAGGGGAGGTTCAAATTAAATTATTCGAGAAAATTACTTTTAGTTATTTGAAAAGCAACAAAAGACATACCCACATTCACATTTCTGTAGTTGGAAACAAATGTTTGAAGGAACTCCCCTTGGGGTCTAGGGGATTCGTCAAAAGAAAATATGATTTGAAGTCAATATACATTATATTTCCATTGTTTTTACAATAAAATAAAACAAATATTTCGGGCGGTGGCGTTTTCCCCTATACAGTTGCACGTTAATATCCCGGAACACAAGCCCCTAAAAATTTCAATGCCGCAGTCTGTGCCACGACACCCCACGCCATGTTAGTCACCCCGAGTAAAGAATTAATGCGCTATTTCTCACGCGCTTTGGTGGTGACCAAATATGGAAGCAAAATGTCTTGTCAGATGCAGATGTTGAATTCGCGCCGTACCTTCCATTTCTGAACAAAACTCGCTAAATTTGGCGACATAACTAAAAATTTCGGCAATTTTTAAGACCTCATATTTCGATAACGTGGTCACGAGGGCACGTAGTTTCAGTGCCATAAACATGTTTTCCAATGCTCTTTCCAATGCCACCAATTTGGAATTTTTTTGAATTTCCTTGATCGCGATGTTTCCTGGTAAGTTTCTTTCTCGAAAAGAACAAGTTCTTTCAATTTTACAAATCAATGCTTTAGCTTCCTTCTGACCCAAAAAGGGTTCCACTAATTGAAAATGTTTTTGAAAAATTACCCTTCAAGTGCATTGAACCCTCTCTTGGCTTGAACAAAGAAATGTAATTCCTTACTGCTGAAAAATTACACATTTGTTTGCCAGCCAAAAAATTCAATCCTGATTACTGAAACTATGGACAAAGTTTCAAACAAGCAATAATATCAAATTTGCTAAGTACAGCAGTTTCTCTCAAACTTTCAACACCTAACTTTTGCAATAATGCTGAGTACCGTTCATCCAATAAAGAAAATTATAAGAAAAAGAAATAGGTCCATTTCCCCATTACCAACTCTCTTTTACCTCAAATTTAATATTGTAATGGTAGCACTCTCTTTATCTAGTGCACAGTGCAATGAAACTTATTTGCCTTGCAGTGATGAGAAAATTTAAAGCAACAAATACAGGGTGTCCTGAAATAGACTGACTGTTTCAAAAATTTGTAACTGAAAGAGGGGCAATGATAAAAAAAAAAAAAAAAAAAAAAAATATTGCAAAGAATTCATGCTGTGATGCGTAAATTTTTTCTCTGTTGCACATTTTAGTTCAAAAATGTTCCATGAGATGGAGCTTCATATAGTCAGCCTTTAAATCAAAGAACGATAGAAAATTACAGTAATTTTTTCAAAAATTCTTTTAATGGACAAAATTGCATAACATAACAATATTTTCAAAATGTCTACCATTGATTGCAATCACATGTCACAATCAGAACAAAAAGAAACTAAGTATGACTACTTCCTATTTCTCCAAACATTTGCAACAAAAAGAGCTGTGCATTCAAAAAATTGCCTTTGATTTAATTCATTGGTTGAGTGTTTTAATAACACTGAAAAAAAAACCTTCAAAATGCTTCTGACACCATTCTTGCTGATTTTTATGTAAAATAACCCCTTGAATCCAAATATGATCATCGTTTTCCTTCCAATCCCCCCCCCCCCATATTTTGGAAATGGTGCCACTATCCCCCCCCCCCCTCCCAGTTTTGACTGTTTCATAGCCATTAGTTTTATTTGAAGGGGAACCAAACATTATATTATATCAACCACTAGCTGTACACACACTGCTTTGCCCATAGTAGAAGTTAAAAAATCATTTGGTTTGCCTGTATATTTACAAATAATGGATGATGAATTTCTCTCCTATTTGCTATGTTCATTTGTTTGCCCACATTATGGTAATTTGCTCGTAAACGTAATGATAATTTACTTTACCCCGTTATGATAATTTACTCTACCACATTATGATAATTTACTCTACCACATTATAATAATTTAATCGTGCATGTTATGATAATTTGCTTGATAAAATGTTGTTAAAATTTGAATAGAAAAAGAACACAATCAAATTTTCGAAAAATCGCTTTGATGTGTTTATTTCTATGCTACAAACTAATTCTGTGCCAAATTTCAGGAAAATCAGTCGAACGATTAGGCGCAAATGTGCATAACAGACATACAGAGACACAAATTTTCAACTTTATTACTAGTAAAGATTAATACTCCTTTGAGGGATTAGGAAACTGAAAAGCCATTATTACCATTTAAATTTCAATATACGTATGGAAATAATATTAAGCCTCAAATAAAAGATATTGCATCTTCTAGAGAGGAAATTAGATATTCATTACATTTTAATGATTCCTCTGATGATGAAGTTATTTCTCCAATCACTTTTCTAAGTTTTGAACTTCTTATTTACAACCTTCCGAAATTGGTAGGTATGTAATTTGAAAAATCATTTCATTTTCCATTAATCCATTTTTAGTTTTTATAATGATATAACAGTATAAAATTATCATTTTGAAAAAGTTGGCTGGTATGCATTTATAGCAGATTTTCAATACCAATACAAATGTGATGATAAACAACAGGTTCTGAGCTAGGCTGGTCCTACTCAATTTGTCAGTCCTCATTGGAGATCAGTGGCTCTTATAAAACTTTCTACCCCTCTGCTCTGGCCTCTTCTGTTAAGCTGGTCCTAGTAACCTCAACTCTACTGAAAATATATTTTTTCTTAATCTCCATGATCTGGAGATTTGTATAGCTAAAAACACAAAGTCCTGCCTTCCATGCAAAATTCAGCCCATCAAGATCCTTTATTTTGAGAAATTTAAACAACTGAATCAAGTTCTCTCTTACTCTCACTTTGCTCAAGACAAGCCATGTTAAGTTGTCTGGTATCATAATCTCCTTTTGTAGCCTGGGGTGGGTTGTAGTCCCCGACTAGGGTAGTTCGAAAAATTCTTTTTTTTTCATTTCTGAATCGCGTTACCTCTCAAAAGTTGTAGTTTGGTATCCTCAGTTGGAGGGAAAGAAAATCTAAGTTGACACCTTCAGTTCACTCACATGAGGATGAAAATTTGAAAAAATATGCAAAAAATTGAATTTTTCAAAAAATAAAAACATATATACACCTTTGTTTGTGAACATTGCAATACCACAAAGGACCTATGCGAGTGAGCTGAAAATTGCAGGAAATGTAAAGTAGAGCATGATATGCAAATGATTAGAATTGCAGACCGGTAGTGCATGCGTATGCTGAGCAGCGCCCTCTGAACGGCGGATCAAACCGCATATAAATAGATGGCTGTAGCGAGGCGTGTATGATTATCGATGGTTATATGCTAGAGTAAACGTTAACTGAACCTTTACTATGCCTCTTTGACGAAAGAAAGCAAAATTTGAGCAAATTTCGGAGTCTGAGCGGGGCAGAATCGTTGGCCTTTGTGAAGCTGATTGTCTCATCGTGCAGTAGCCGCTCGTGAGTAGCATAACAGCAGCACAATCATGTGTGTTTGGAAGCAGTGGACGGACGAGGGTCGGACAGCTCGGAAATTCGGGAGTGGACCCCGAAATGTGACGTCAGCTCGCGATGACAGACACCTGCTGCGTATGGCACTGGCAGACCGCACAGCTTCTTCTAGACAATTGGCAGCACAGTGGTCAACAGCTACAGGTGTTTCATTGTGTGCTTCATCCGAAGACGTCTGCTGCAGCATGGGCTGCGAGCAAGGATTCCTTTATACAGGATTTCTCTCACACAAAACCATCGCCACCTGCAGCTACAATGGGCCAATGTGCATGGGAGATGGCGTGCTGATTGGCAGCATGTCTTCTTTTCTGACGAATCCCGCTTCAATTTGTGGCACCATGATGGCCGAATTCGTGTTAGGCACTATCCCGGTGAACGGCACATTCTGGAGTACATTATCGAACGCTACCAGTGGACAAACACCCGTAGTTATGGTCTGTGGTGCCATAGCATATCATGGACGATCACAATAGCTACAAATTGTGGGCTATTTGGACAGTACTCGATACATAAACAAAGTTTTACAGCCCCAAGCTATTCCTTTCCTGCAAGGATTGCCAGGGGCTGCAGGGCCGTATTTAGGGGAGGGCAGACGGGATTACTGCCCCGGGGCCTCCACAACAAAGGGGTCCCCCACAATAAAATTTTTACAAAATATCCTAACTTTCACGGGTCAGACAATTTTGCGCTTTTTCTCCCAGACTTTTTTTTTTTTGTTTTTCCACAGAGAATGCTTGCACAAAAATAATATTATTATTAATATAACTATCAATAATATTAGTATCGGATATTTTCGAAAATATGATGCTCTTTTCGAGCCTTGATTAGGGGCCTCACTCCTTCGTTGTCCCGGGGTCTCCACACTTCCGAATCCGGCCCTGAGGGGCTGTATTCCAGAAGGATAATGCCCATCCACATGTCGCCAGGACTGTCAAATCCTATCTTGATTTGCAACAGGTACCTTGCTTCTTCATTGGCCTGCATATTCCCCGGATATGTCACCGATTGAACATGAGTGGGATTTCGTTGGGCGGCGTCTCGCTCGTGATCCTCGTCCTGTTGCTTCGACAGACGAATTTTGTTTGCACATACAAACAATATGGAATACTCTTCTGCAGGCAGATATTCATGCCTAGGGTTGAGCCAGTGGGACCAACAACATTCTCAAGAGTTTGGGGCCCTATGAAAACTTCTAGATAAAGGAATATTGGAGTTTTATTTTTATTTATTTTTAATATTGGATTATTATTGTGTATATTTTATTCTGTATATTGATTTTTGGAACAAAAAAAATGCAGAGTTATGAAATGAATGTAAAATATTCCAGGGCTGCAAAGTTGGAGGGGGAAAATGATCAACTCTGGGAGTTTTTGAATCTTCAACTCCAACTCCTTTGTGCCAAAATCAGTCCGACTTCGACTTCGCAGGCACTGGCAGTTTCTGACTTAGAGGGAAAACGACTGACTCCGATTCTTAAAAATTTAAACCTTCGGCTCTCTATGCTGACACCTTTATCCCAAAATCAGCCTGACTCTGCAGCCCTGAAATATATCACTTGGCATATAGTACGATTTTTCTCAAGTCAGCATTTGTGTAAAGTAGACAGAGCAACAGAATTTAAAGAGACAGTAAACACGGGGCAGCACTGGACCAACTACTATCTTATCTACTCTTACTAAGAAATGAAAAAGTGTTTTTCTTTTGGGAGGGGGGGGTAGTTTGCTGATTGTCTAAAACGAACGAGGTCTCCAACCTACGTCCCACGGGACGCATCCGGCCCAAGAACAGATTTTGTATCAGTGACTGAATAATATAAACAGCGGATGAGATAGACGTACTGGTGGGTATATTGGTATGGTGACAAACGTCACCAAAACAACCATCATCTACCTGCCTGAATTGAAAGACCCTTTATTTTAAAATTTAACTAATGGGAGGGGGATGCCAAAACATGCCATATTCAGCTCTTTGCTGCATCCAGCAAAAATTTTAAAATCATGGTACTCATTTTTCTGTCTAATATTGATTGAGATAAATTTTGTGACTCACATGTTTCCATATCTTGCTATTGATTTAATACCGAATTCATTGTTTTTTGGAAATTCTTCTGTTGCTTGCTTTTATTTTAAATCTGATGCATGCTGTCAATCTGTTTAGCACGAGTAAAAAAATGTTGCTTTAGCTCTTCTTTTTTGTTTGCTGCCCTTCTTGTACTTGAAAAAAAAAATTTAAGAGAAATTTATAGTACATATTAAACTTAAAATAGGTGTTTCTTACAAAGTTCGAACAATTTCTGTAAAACCGTACAATTAAGTATTAAAATGTCAGAGACTGGAAAGTGCAAATGAAGTGTTTTGAATAATTTTAATTGTTCTCAACTCCCTGAAAATAATTAAATGAGTCTTTGAAATTTCTTGAAAAGTGCTTCAATTTTATTTCTTATCAAGTGCATAAAATATAAATTGTCCGAATCGACAAGATGCTACTTTATCAATACATGATTTCTAAAAGTGTACACCATTCCTTTTAAAACATATTTTACTCTTAATCTTTTCTTTAAAAAAAAAAAAAAAATTCAGTGCTGTGTTTGTCGGTGGTTTGGAGGGATGGGGGATCAAAAACTTAACTTTACCGAAAGCAGATGTGAGCAAGTGACACAAAATGTGTGATCTTTTCTTTTTCCTCGGTCTTCTTCTCCGTCAGTTAATGCCAACGATTTGTCAAACCAAAAAACAATTTTTATTTTGAACCATCTTAAATTGTTAAATAGTGTATGACTTAAAAAAAAAAAATAATTTTCCCTTTTTTCCCCTGATATTTTTGTAGTTCCAAATACCCCTTATATGTCCTCAAAATGCAGAATTATACATATATATTTTCAAAATTTTCTCCAGGGGAGAAACCCCTGAACCCCCTAAAATTGCAGATATTCTGTAGCCCCCTTAAAGAAGGTCCCTGCATCACTCTCCTGTTGCCTTGCCTCTTTCAAGATCAATCATAAAAATGACAGCGGGAGAATTAAAAAGAAGGAAAATAATGAAATGAACTACATGGCTTGATGTATCACAGGGAAAAGACACACATAGTCAGAGATGAAACTTAAAAAGTGGCCTGTTTTGCCTTTGAGTTATCTGGACTGCAAAAAGGGGCCCACCCATATCTAAAATAGCTTAGGGGCCTGCTGTCTAAATATGGCACTGTATTTATGTATATGTATATATATTTAATTATGTGTGTGTATGAATTTGGCAACTTTTATCATTAGAGTCTGCAATTTGAGAATTCTGCATCCCTCCCCCCCCCCCAAAGGTAAGAAGCTCGACACGTCCCTGCACATGTCACTGTTTTTCATTAGCATATTTTGATATCACACTTCTTGTTACTTCCTCCCCCCTGTCACCAAGGCCCCTGAGAGCCAAGGAGGGTCCCTTGTCAGTTTCGTCGCCAGGCCCCCCTATAACTCGCCAAACTTATCTTTATAATTCCAAGCTGGGATTCTAGTTTCCACACTAGACTGTCTTGGCCTCTTGTCGGCCTTGCCTGTCACAAACTTACAATTTCAAGGCTCCACTTTCCCCTCCTTCAAAGCGTGACATTTTCAGATGACTCCTTATAATAATTTTGATTTATTGTAAATTGACTATTTGCAATTGGCCCTCAATAGCCCACTTTATGTTGTTATTGTCACAAAACATAGTTTAATCAGTATCTTATATTTTACATCAAATTAAAATGAGAGTATTAAACTTATTTTTACTTTCAGGAAAGATTAAATCGACTGCATCAGAGTATCGCCAGAGAAACAGCTAAAAGAAAAGCTCTGCTTGAAACGAGTCCTACAACAACTCAGCCTTCACTCTCAAGCACTTGAGCACAGCACAATATATGTGTAAATATTCTGTAATTTTGATTTCTTCTGAGATCATATCTGTATTTTTTGATGCTGTGTTGATTAATAGCTAGGCATTTCATTATTGTGTTTTTGAAGTTGTAAATAAATCTAGAGTATGTATTGTATAAATTGTTGTGGGAAAACAACTTAAAAATTCAAGCTGTAAGAAAAAAATTGAAATGTCAATTAAGATGGAACAGATTCACTATTAATTTGCTTAGAAACCAGGGCTGTGCAGTTAGTAGAAAAATGATCAATTCAGACTCCTGAAATTTTAAAATTGCAGAGGTAATTGAAAGAATGAAAGTATTAACATTAAAATGTGGTTATTTAAATTTATAAAGCAGAAAAAAAAAAGGAAGTGCAAAAACACAATGATCGGATAGGGATTCACTGAAGTCCTGAGAAGCACTGAATTATGTAAAAGCTAAAAAATAAAAAAGGCTTTCTCAAAATTTTACTCACTTTTTATTTCAACAAAAAAATTCTGCACAAATAAAAAAAAATGTTTGTTATAAAAAAAATCAGTGTAAAATCAATGTATGTAATCACATATGTATGTATGAAAAAGTCTTATCCATATTTATAGCATGTCAGTAAATTAGAAAGTAATTGAATATTTATTCATGAATGAATAATATTTATATAATACATACCACTTGAATAATACTTATAAAAACCTCTACCCTCCCCATCCCTGTCAGAAAAATGTTTACATAACAACAAAGTGTGCCAGAAACTAGAACTTTTCAAACTTTGTCGGACAAACATAGCAAACCTTTATCATAACTTCCTTTTTAATTAAAAAGGGGAAGGGGGATAAAGCAAGGTACCAATCATTTACTTAACAAAGCTTAAAGTAATTACTTGAAAGTTGTTTGCATTTTCTTTGTTTTAAATTCTTTATTTTAAAAAGATAACTTTCACAAGCTCACATAATTATTAGCTCTAAACAGAATTATTAGCTAAATGAACATGATCTAAATTTTTGTTCACTTTTTTTAAGCATGTATTGAAGACATTCGTCTGAAAATTCTTACTGTATTATTTTTATAAAAAGAAATCAAAAACTTAGCTTCTCAAAAAAGCAAATTTTGAATTTTAACATTGAATTTGTACTGGTTGTAATTGTTCTACCAGAAAAACACTTCTAGCTACTTTTTTACCCAATTTGTATAACATTTTAAAATGATTGAATGTATTACTTAAAAAAATGCTCTAACAGTAAATACTTAATACAGAGATCTGTTTAATGATTTTATGTGATATAATGATTTTTATTAATTGGTTGGATGAGCTTAAGTATTGTTTCCAGTTGTACAATTTAATTATGTTTGAACATTTGAAAATACATTATGGGATCCCAAATCCAGAAAAGCTATCCTTTCCGGACTTCAAAATTTTCAGAATTTTATATAATGACTCAAAAAATAGCATCCTATTATTCGATGTAATGCTCATTTTTCAAAATTTTGCTTTTTGTTCACTCTAAATTTCTTTACTTTCTTTAATAGTCTTCATGAAAGCCTACTTTAGTACTATGCAACAAAGATCCTTTAATTTATTGCCAGAAAAAAAAAGTTGGAGATAATTTGTATCAACCTAGATTTTTTTTTATCGTTATATATAAAACATATATAAATCTATACAATAAATAAATCAAATTTATGTTAAAAATAAATTCTTATTTTTTCCCAATATGCTTTTAATTGTATACTAATAAGAAGACAAAAAGAAATATCGCTCACTGAAATATGATGCAAAAAGATTGATTCACAATTACAGCAGTGCTAATGTTCCGCATTGCACAGGGAGTCGATGAAAAGTAAGCTGTAAAAACTTGGTTTTCAGCAAGTAATAGTCGGTTAAGATAAATACTTTTGTGCTAAAAAGTAAAATGAGAAATAACAACGTCAAAAAGCACAAATTGCAGATATTTTAATAGTCGGTTGTGAAAGATTTTAAGCATACAAATATTTTTTTATTGGCAAAAAAAAAAAAAAAAAAAAATTTAAAGAAAAATGCTTTTTTTTTTTTTTTTTGCAATTATCTCTTTTCTTAAGAACTGGCATGCCCACTTTGAAGTAACATCCATTTGTTGTAAATCTTGGTTGAGAAAAATATTTTAGAAAATTAGCCATTTAATAAAAATTTGCTTTTATTTAATCAAAGCTTATTACAACTTAGAGTTTGAGTATTTTAGGGCAAAAATTATTTAAATATTTCAATATATTTGTGCATAGTAAGCTTATGTATGAAGGATTGATGAAAATTTCTTCAAAATTTGTACAGAATGACTGATAAAAATCATTCCGTCCTTTTAATGATATTTTCTTGTAGTAGCTAAGTACCGAGGTTATGATAGAGAGAGGCTTTATAATGGAGCACTAAGAACTTAAACTGACATATCTGAAAATGTACAAAGTATAGGCTTTGTTTATAGTGTAGTAGATGTGTAGGTAAATGTTTTTTCATTCGTCAAAACTTTGTTTTATGGTTAAAATTTTAGATTTTATTACAAAAAAGCTCCCAAAAAATGTTTTATTTTTTCTTCCTACTGTGGTGTATTAATTATTTTTTAAAAATTAGCTGTGACGTTGTTTTACTGCTTTTAAATTAAAATTATAAGTTTGTATTACTTTAATCTTTTTTTCTGTTGTAAATTTTTAAGATAATACAGTAGAGTGTCTCGAAAATCCAAGGTAATTGGGGCTCGCGCCACCTCGGATTACTGCAAACTCGAATTATCCAAAAAATTCTTTGGACTACATAAGGACATGCGCTGTTTACTTTCTTACGCTCTGAAAAGGAAACGTCTCCCGAAAATGTATCACTCAAATATCAACATAAGTTTATGTTTTAATTAACCCCAAACGAGTATTGATTAGTTTTTTCTTGATATCCACACGTACTTGTGTGCAAACTTGTAGGCAACCAAAAAAAGTCGTTTAATCGTCCGTGAATAAGTTGTGATGAGTTTTGTCGTGATATTTGTGCCTATGTGTGAGCGTACGTACGTACCTCACATAATACAATAACGTTAGTCATAGATGGATATACGCATACATAAGCTTTGTACAGCGTCAAGTTTTGCACTTACTTTTTTAATTGCAATCGAATATTCCAAAAGAGCTCTTTGTTTGTTCTTTGAGGCAAAACGTTTTAATTTCAAACTTTTTTGTGTTAACCTACATCCTACTTTCTCAAAGGCATCTCTTAATCCATCTCCAACAGTCAATGAATATTTCATGCCGCTAGGCAAGTGTTGCTTGACATATACCTTTCAATGTCTTTCTATTACCTTTTTGTATGTTGATAAAAAAGTTCTACATAACAAAATAATCAAATTTTCAGATTAAAACATTTTTTGTCGATAAAAAGTATACCTTAAAAATATTAACAAAGCACCTCGAATTAAGCAGAACTTCAGACTTTTGAGACTCGGATTTTCGAGACTCTTACTCTAAAAATTACTGCAATGGTATATCCCTTTGATTCAAAGAAATTTGCTGTGTTTTAAAAGTTGGTTTTAAGAATTCAAAACTTCTTAATATTTGGTAATTGCTCACTAAAAAGCAGAAATTTTGTGAGTTGTATGCCAAAAAAAAAGTGAGAATTTTCATCTGATTTAACTTTTTAAACCAAAATACTTAAACCATTCCACTTGCTCTGTATATTTCTGTTACATCTTATTTTTATACAGCATTCCTTTCAATTTACCTTTTGCCTTTGAAAAACTATAACCTGTTTAATGTTTATTTAATAAAATAATTTAAATCAAATTATTTTGATAATGTTTTAATTCCCAAATATACAAAATATTCCACTGGAGAGCATCAATCTAGTTGTCTTATATCTGAGACTTATTTTTTGAGTAATTTATGGTCTCTGAGACCAAAAATGATCTCAGTTTTAGTCTGTCACGTCGAGTTTTTACGCTACATAGGAATCAAAGTGACCCATTCTCAAATTATTGGACATTTTTTAAAATATATATATATTACACTACAGTAAACAACAATCATTAAAATTTGCATGCACAATATATAACATTTTTTTTTTTTTTTTGTATTACTGATGAACACGGAATTGTTGTACATTCTCGATTGACCCTTTAACCCGCCCACGAAAACAGGAATTTCCAAAAAATGCTTTTTTTAGCACAGGGCTTCCCAGTTCACAATGCCATTCTGGTGGCCACGTACTTTCACCTGTGGGATGCCTTCCCCCAAACAAGACGAAACAAGGTTGAGTCTAAAAGGAGATAATCCCTTTTGAATCATGACAAGTGAAGTTTCAGTTCCGCCCACATTCCTTTCCCTTCTACGCTTCATTAGAGCCACGTGGAGTTGTGGAAGTTCAATCTATAGCTGTATTTTCTTGCAATGAAGAAAAGGTCTTTTAGAATTCTTAAGTTTTCCCCAAAATAAATTATTTTAGATCAGAAAAGATAGCTAATTTTTAAAAGTATTAACAATAGTAATAATAATAATTTTTTGTTGAACCATATTTTTATAAATTACAGTATATTTTTTCCGTTCAGAAACTATTAAGTTTCACCGCCTATACGAATAAAGCTTTTCTGGATCAAATATTTCTCCATAGATGCAATGTAACGGATCCTCACTTAATCAAATAATTTCACCGGATAATCAAATAATATATTGGTCAATTTTCGCAATTTTTTTTTCTGCGAAAAATTTTGTATGGTTAAAACAAAATTAAGCAAGCACATTATTTACTTTAAAATATGAAATATTTAATTTTTCGCCAACAACGGGCGAGAAAAACATGGTCAACATTTTCACATTCTATAAAAATATTTCCACTATTCCGTCTAATTTCTTTTGCTGTTACAATTACAAACAAGAGAGAGAGAGAAACTAGATAACGCTGACGACATTAAATTAACACAAAGAAATATAAACGTTACAGACGATAATACGATAAATATTTGATGTAAAACACGGCAGATGGGAAGAGGTTGGGAGTTAGGAAAAAAAAATCCCAAAAAAGGCATTGAGCAGTTCCACTATTATGCATTTTTTTCAAAATAATAATTTCGTGAAAATTTCTTCTAATCTAAGTTGTAAGGATTTTTTTCATAATTCTCATACGTACTTCTGATACATATTTTAGGACCGTATTCAGGCATTTATTTCGGGGAGGATTTTACCTAACCTATCTCTCGTTAAATTTATATTATCAATGAAGTTCGATTTAATTTGTTTATTTATTGATTTTTGCTACAATAGATTATTTAAAGGAGAGATGCTGCCTAGAGGACATTAATATGCTAATGTAAAAAATGACGTATCTCGTAAATGAAGGAAAGAAATCCAATTCGTTCACTATACTTCTTTTCTGATAAACTATTCAATGTCTTTATAAAAACTCAAAAGAATAGATTAGATGCGTGTACTTATATACGCGCATTCGAAGTGATGCTTCTTGAAGTCATATTTTTTAAGGAATAAGATACGTTAAATAATGGAAATGCGCTTTCAAATTTAAAGAATTTTAATCTTTTTGTCAGCGTGAGTCAAGTATTTAAAATTTGAAGGAAAATTTACTTCGCTGTATCGTTTCGTAAAAAAAGAATATTCGCAATAATTACATTATAAATAATAAATACTGAAGATAAAAGTCGTGAGTTTTCACTCTTATAATAACAATTGTGTATTTTTTTCAAGTGAGTGCGAAAATAAATAAATGAATGAAATATATAGTAATAACAAATTTTTTAGCAAAAAAACAATGAAAAGCATTTTTTGGAATGGCTTGAAAATTTTTGAAGGTGGTTTGAACCCTAAAAATCCACCCCGTACATACAGTACTGATATACTACTTAATGATTGTACTATTTACTGGCAGTGGCAGCTCATGCCTTGAAAAAGTGAGGGAGCCTGATAATGGACGCACTCGCACCCCCCCCCCCCCTTCCCGCATTTATACGCAGGAAAATACGGTACAATCCAGTTTTTCTTCTTCTTTTTTATTTAAAGCACTTTCGCACAAAAAAAATTAAAATAAATCAATGTTATAAATTACTGCCTGAAAAAAGGGAGGGGGCCCGGGTCCCCTCCCACGAGTCACCACTGTTTACTGGTATTCAATTACAAATGTTTTCAGTGAAGAGATCAGAAGTGTTTGTTCGTCTTAGGTGAGAATTTCACTTTTACGCACGTATTGTGAGCGAAATTTTAATGTAACTAAAAAGCAAACCAAATTAACGTACATAATACAGTGCCGACAAAAAAGTCTTTACATTTAGTTGGCAATTAAAACCTTTACATGCAAACTTTTTTTTATAATTTTACTTGGCATGCTTCGTAGTTATTTGGTCGAATACCGAATATTTGTCTAGATTTTGGCCGAATATTTGGTATTCGGCCAATTCACAAGGGAGCATGCCAAGTAAAGTCACGACAAGAAAAAGTTATGTAAAGTTTTTAATTGCTAACCAAATGTAAAGATTTTTTTTTGCCAGCACTGTGCAAACTATGTAGAATCTATTTTTATATTTTTGTGAAAGTATCTCTTATACCCACGGAGAAATAAGCATTTCTTTCAAAAATGCCAATTTTATTTTAAGGTTTTCGGTTCATAGCAGGCAGAGTTTTCCGTCAACTGTTACTAAACTTTCAGAATATTTGACAGCATACAAGATAAACATAATAATAAAATTTGAAATTAAAATATTGAAAATTAATAAATCTTTAAAAAATATTGAATATTTAAAGTACTTTTCCTATTTTTAAAAGTAAGCTGAATGGATTCGTTAGTTCAGATTGCTTTATTATCAAGGGTTTTTATTTATTTATTTATTTATTTTTTTTGCCTTCATCCTAATTGAACAACTGAATCAATTTCTGAACTTTTTTTGACTCTAAGCTGAGAAACATAGAAAACTGCCAAATTTTAATAATCTTTTCTTCTTAAAAGTATGAAAATTACAATTCTAGGAAATAGTGGTATTACTGTTTCCTAGAATTATAGTTGAAGGCTAGTGGTTGTAGCTTGGGGGAGGGGGGGGGGACTTTTAATTTTAATTTGAATCATGCATTGGTGTAAACGGATCTACTTAAACTATTGTTAAAAATAGTTACTGCCATGAAATGAAAATAGCTAAAAAACTGCTTTTTCATCTGTAGTATGAAATATATTATGTTAATAAATGTAAAATACTTAATACCCACAAAATTTAAAAGTTTTTTTTTTAAAAATCAAATAATAATAATAATAATAATATGATTTAAATAAAAAAAATCCGATTTAAATCAAAAAAAAAAAAAAAAATACGAACCCTGGATGTACCTTGTATTATCAAATTTAGAAAATCTCCGATCATAATTTGACGGGTGCGAATTTCTCCTTTTTTTCATACGAAGTTGCATGGCCGTTTTTATGTGTCAAATGCCAGTTAGATTTACTTGTTAATTCGAAAGTATTAGGGAAGTAATTTGAAACTTATGGCTGCAAAAGCAAGTATCTCAAAAAAAAAAAAAAAAAACTAGAAAACATTTATATCTGTAGCTACAAAAAGATTTGAGTTACAATAACGCTTCCTGTTTTATTTAAACCACTGGTAACCACCGTTTTTTAATCCAAGGGATTCTCATACAAAGATGAATTTCTCGGCCCGGAACACATACAAAAGCTAAATATTCTCTATTTTATTTTCTAGATACCATTTGAAAACACTCAATAGGAAAGAAATTTTCAAACCAAGAATTGTTTTTATCAACTATTTCAAGCTTTTTTAATTGATATGAAGTTTCCACCTGTTTTTTTAGAGTGCCGAATAAATAGAATCGGTTGTTTTGAAAGCTAACAAAATATACTTTTAGATTCGGGCCAGATTGATCAGCTTCGAGGGCCACATGTGGTTCGAGGACAGTAAGTTTGGCGCTACTTAAAAAAAATAGAGGGCCACTTTCAAACTCTGTATCTCATGACGTTGTTGCAATGAGAGAAAAAGCCGCATAAACGAAAAAACTGGAACTGGAGATACATACTTTTGTAGTTACACGTTACATTTTTATTCAGTGAAATCCCGTTACTACGAATAGCAATGCAACAAAATATCTGTTTCAGCGAAGTAAATGTTTATTCCTGATTTAATTGCCAGTACAAGGCGTAAATTCCATTACAATGAAACTCCCGTTATAACGAAGGAATTGCAGGGTCCTTTGAAGTTCCTTGTAACGGGATTTCATTGTAGTATAAGTTGACTTTTTACAAAACGCTTAGCAAAATAAAACATGCGTCTTGTTTTGCATAATGGCTTGAGCTGAAAACGGACAACCAAGTTAACTCTTCTGAATGTTTCACGAATTCACTTATTGGATTTTAAATAGTAAAACCTTGTCACACACAAAACCGAGCACTGCTCTACTCGTCAAGTGTTGCCAAAAACTATTATCAAGTCATGAATGAAATTACTGAATTTTAAGTGCTCCAAGATCAAAGTAACACCATCTTGCATTCTATGGCGCGACTTCCAGTCTTGCGAATAACGCTCTAACGTTATTCGATTATAGATTTTGGCTTTTATATGATGATGATTGCTATTAAACTTATTTCAAGAACTTTTTCCAATTAACATTAGTTACTTTTTTATATAGCTACTGATTTATTACGTCTATAGTTGACTGATATAGTCATAGTTGACTGTATGATATAAATTCCAATGATTTCATATTACATATTCAAATATAACTTCATCAAAGCTCCTAAAAATTAATAAAATAATCTAAAATAAAATGTTAGTTAGGATGTCTCCACCGAGATGTTCATTACAACTTCAATAGTAAGGTACAAATGAAAGGTTTTACAAGTGTCCTTTCTGAGTTAACAGAGCGTGTAGAAGGGAGAGATAAAGCAACGCCTCTCTCCCCGGGAGATCAGAGGGGAAAGGAAGAAGGAATTTCACGGCCTGGGCCTTTTGGAGGTAGCTTTTTCTCTGGCAGTTTTCTACGTGCAAGTCCGTCTTGCGGGCTTTTTAACAAAACGTGATATTACGTGCAAATACGTGAGTCGGTTAACTTACTTAATGTGCTGCTACTTTGATCATTTTTGGGATGTATTAGGAGTAATTTCCCCCCACCCCCACTCTCTTGCTTTATGAAATCTTTTCACCCATATGTGTATAATATGTATTGAGCATCAGGCCACTTAAAAAAAGTTTCCTTCTACAAATTGAGCATCCAGTTCAGTTTTGCCATGCAGTGGCACACACAGGAATTTCTCAAAGCTGGGGTCAAGAATGGAAGGTCTCTTATCATACTCCCACATGCATCCAAATATTTTTTTTTTTAAATCAATTTTCGGGAACAAAAAATATTTTTCAAAATATTAAACAATAACTTAGCATCAGTTAATAAAATTAATTTATGAATAACAATTAACAAATACTTAATTAAAATACCAGAAAGCACAAGAATGAATGTATTTACTTTCTCCTAGTTAAAAATAAAAACAGCAAAGCAAAATCATCATTCTAGAATAATTTAAGTTCACATTCAGTTCAAATTTGTTGGAGAAGATAGAGAGAAAATAAATTAATATTTTTTTCATTAATTAGATCTGTAGTTATTGTTACCTTTGCTTGGAATTATTTTACGTACTTCATACACATTATTATACTCAATTAGAAAAACTCAAGGCCATAGAGAGGTCCGTCCCCCCTGGACCCTCACCTTGTGTGTGCCACTGCTGCCGCATGTGCATTTTTAATTTTATGGTGGTGTTGCAGTCATAACATGTTGGATCTTTTGAAATGAAATTTAACTATACATAATTATTTTGTATAGATGTTAAACTTAATCAAGTTTAATTGTTCAAAGTTATTTAATTGTCATTTCAAAGTGCAACATGTTAGCACAGCAATACAACCATAAAACCAAAAATTAAAAATCAGCATTAAACTGGAGGTGCAAAAAAACATTTCCTTTGGTAGTTTGGTACTCACCATTTTTTTTTTTTTTTTGTTTTTTAAAATTTTCTTCTTGGTTTGAAAATGAATGCAACTTTAAGTCAGGAAAATTCAAATTAGGTTTATTTCAAATTAGGTTTAATAACAATAATCTCGTTTTTTCCCCTCATACATATAAACCTGAATGAAAAGCAGCCAATTTGTGCAGGGGTGAAAGTTGGAAAAATTCTGGAGACAGAAATTTTCAAAATAGAAAGCGGGCTTGTTCCAAATTTAATTTTTAAGTAAAGAAAAGGATTGAATACAGAGCTTCATACTTAAAAATTATGAAGCAAAAATGTTCCAAAATAAAAAATATAAATAAATGCACTGAAGAACTATGGTGCTTGCTAAAGAAATAAAATTATAACTACTGTCTGACCATCGATTACATGGAAAGGCTAATATCCAGTTTATAGGCGGAAATGGACGTATCTGTTAGTTTATAGGGATGTTAGTTTGTTTGTTTTACATGTGGACTTTGGCCTCTCTATTATATTTATTCCCAGTTTTCTAAAAATAAAAATTTGCTCACAGCAACATTTTTTAAATCTAAAGTATATTCGATCTATACTCTCACGGCAAAAATGAATTGATTTATTTATTCACAACAAAGTTTTGAGCTTGCAATTTTGCTTTTACATTCCTGAACGAAATGAAAATATTTTATTTTCTTTTTGTTGCTGCCATGATAACTATTTTTGTTTCCCCTTATTTTATTTTTGAGAATGCAATAAATGAAGAAGGCACTAGTGATATTATAAAACGCGTGTATCAAAACCCCATCATTATTTTCCATTCTCCCCTGCTTGATTCATTTGGATGCAATCGTCTTTACTTGGCAGATTGAAAAATTACATACAATCCGTGGTCAAACAGTAATTGTCTCACTTCAATGGGGAATAAAAATTTTTTTGTAAGGCATGGTAGTTTTTAATTATAACTCTACAAATCAGGTAAAAAAACTCACTTGTGTGAATTTTCTTCAGATTTTGACTCATACAGAGTATTTAGTGCTTTTTAACTTGTATCCTGTTCTGTCTCACTCTATTTCAAACGTGTTTAAAAGACTGAACACTTTCCTTTTTGTGTATCTCTATTTCTTTATCATTTTTAATAATATCAAATGAAAGTTCTGCTGTTTAATTGTTTGAGAATTCATAAATTCCAATAGCATTTTAGCCTGCTGCAATACATTATCTAAATCCTGTTAGTTCAAATCTATAAAACAGGTCAGTCATTATTCTATGTAACATTTATAGTTGATCCTTATTTATCTGAAACTCTATTTAACTACAATCTTGTTTTTACAATTTACCTCCTCAGTAAATTTTTTAGAACAGTACATAATTCTAGTTTTTTAAATGCTTTTTAATTAAAAAGCAATCAAATCTAAAAGTTAGTGCAATATAGTTACTTCAAATAGTAATTACTTTTAACAACATCTTTATGTTTAAAGTTAAAGAACAAAAAGTTATGTGAATATGTACTGTAAAATGGGGTGTTTTGGAATAGTGGGTGAATTGGAACAAAACTTCCCAATTACATAAATTCCTCATAAATTTATGTTGTAGTATCTTCAGCAGCCTTTTTTTTTTTTTTTTTTTTTGAAGAAATGTAATGTCATGAGGAGCTGAGAAATTAAGTTTCGTAATTCTGCCGGGTTGTGAGCATGAAACCAAAAAAAATATCATGTTTTCATCATCTGCAAAACTTAGTAAGTACAGAACTTTCTGTATTCTAAACCTAAGAATAGTATTTTATTATTAGGCACAGGTTTACACAATAGTGTACTTAGTCACAACTTGCGTATTTTCAAGCTGCGTCAAAAAAAAAATTATTTTTTGACTTAAGATTCACGTTGTGAATCAGAATACATTTTTTTTTGTTGCTCTGATTCTTCCCAGAGATTACTGCGGTGGTTTTTTCATCCATGTATCATTTTTATATCATATATGAAAATGTATATTGTAGGTGTACAACAAAAGAGTTTAGGTGGTATATGAACTCTTTGACAATAAAGATAAGTCAAAAACATAATAAAATATATTTAATTTAATACATACAAAATGGAAAATGACAGTTAAGTACCTTGAAAATGAAAAAAAAAAAAAATAAAACACGTGGAACATGTTATTTGAAATGAAATATAGTCCTCTAAAAAGACTACAAAAATTGCTATAAACATTTTGAACACAGAAGACCAGGCAATTTACAAATTTTTATAAAATATATCAGTATTCCTTAGCAGAAGGAGAAATTTTCCATTTTTAAGATATGTTGGAAACATTTTAAAATCCTGGATTGAACTATAGAAATTAATGTAAACAAGATACGAATATTTTTTTACAAGTGGCAACTGGACAAGCAATGAGACAATTTAAAAAATAAAAATTCAATACAATGTTTTCAATCCAAGCACAAATACTGTGTATAAAAATAAAATTTGATTTGATTACTACATCAAAATGGCATCATCACTTTCATGTATTCATTTAACTTGCTGTTAATCAAAAATTATCCTAAGATCCCCATATTCACCAGACAACTTGACTTTTGGTCGATCAGCCAATTGAACCTTTAACTAATAAACCGGCTTAAACTGTGGTTTAGGTGTCTGACCCATTTTCAACTTAGTCTGGTGAATATTGGTGTGGTCATTAAATTGTGTGTGCCTGCATTAATTATTTTGACAGACTCGTTTTATTCAGTGCAGAAAATGTTCTTTTAAATGTCTTCAACTTTAAAATACACTAGATCAGGGATCAGCAAATAATTTTAGTTGGGGTCTGGATCCTCTTGAAAATTTTTCGAGGTGCGGGAACAAATATTATATTCCACATTAATCGTTAAGCACTATAATTAGTCCCACAATTAAATCTAAAATTCTAAGAAAATTGACAAAGGTGGTATTTAAAGGTATTGTTGCCTACATAAAAATGTTTTTTAAATAATTTATTTGTGTAATTTATATTTTTAAAACATTTTTGGCAGTCCAGTGTTTTTGACCTTCCGCGGTTTGAACTTAGACTGCGTTCCGCCAGCTGCAGACCACAGAACTAGATCATAAATCTTTATTCATTGCACACTTAAAATAATGACAAATATTTCAGTGCCTGAGAAGTGAAGGACGTTAAGTCACTTGAAATAACCATATCAGATCTGTATGTAAATAAACCTCTCATATAAGCAAAAATTATCTTCACACTGGTACTTAAATTTAGTGCTCTTGTTGAGCTGTTAGGTATTTGCTTGTAATTAATCCTTCACCAGCTAACCCATTCTAGTTTTCCAAACATTCCAAAAAATAAATAATATATTTCCAAAAAAAATTAACTTCTGAATTTTCTTAAGTACCTAACAATATTTTATTTTTTAATGTAATATTCTTATAAAATATAAATATAGTTGTGAAAATTCTTATTGAATATTAATTTTTATTCACTAAAGTACAAGATTTTTAGTACTATGGTTTTTGTTGGAAGATTTTCTTGGTTATTATCTTACAGAGTTGTAAACAGCAAGTTAAAACATGTTCATTAAGCAGAAGTATATTTCTAAAATATGCTCATTATGTTTACGTAGCACTAAAATACCGGGTTTGTTGGGTGATAATAATAGCCTCCTCATTGAACAAATCTCATAATAGTTATAAATTTTTTCATCTTTAAAAACATTGAGAAATTTAGCACTGCTGAAATTTTGATATATTCCAGCCATTTTATTAATTTTAAATATTAACATGCATTTTATAATTTATTGATCACAAGAGTTTTAATACAGCATTATTTTTTTTTTTTGACAAGATTATTGTAAAATTTTCATTATTTATTCAATAAATACAAAAGAACTTTGGCACTTTTTTCCCCCAAGTTAGTCATCTTGCTAGTAAGTAATTAAAACAAAATAGATTGAGAGAAAAAATGTTGGAGTAAATTTGACTAAAAATTGTTTTTAATAGAAATATTAAACATTATATTAAAATATCTCTAATTACATATATATATCTGTACACTATTTACAATATTAGTGTTCAAGATTTTGGCTTATTTTTTATTCTGTATTAAAAATTAAATAGTTTCAAGTGCATTGCACTAAATTTAATTTAACAATTGTTTTTTCAAATTTAGACACATAACACAAAGTAAACTAGCCCTGAGATTATAAAAATCAGTGCTATTGTATTTGTTAAAAAGATAACTATAAAAAATAAATAGAATAGTATTAAATTAAGTATTTTCTCTTCATCAATTATTACAGTTACAAAAAAGTCAAACTAGAATTTTGTATTAAAATAACTTTCAAGAAAGAGAAATGTCAGAAAACTGATTTTTGTATAAGTAAGAAGCTATGTTAATGTTACACATATATATATTTGAAATATAACACCTCAAAATTAGATAACAAATAACTGACTGAATGCAAATAACAAAGAACTTTCAGAAATCTTGATACTTTAGAAATTGGCAGTGATATTGCATTTTGAAAGTTTGTTGTTTTTTACTAAATTGTACCATTTTACGAACATGGCACCAATGCAATGGCAGGTAATGGGTCAAAACTCAACAAAATGATGATAATGGTGATGAACATGTTCATGAAGATGGTGGTGTTCGTGCCTTTCAACAAGTGGTCCTTGAGCAGATTTTGGAGACACACTGTTTGACGAAAAACGTTTATTAGATTCTGATTTGGAATTAAAATGTTCACGAGCAATCCAGTTAGCAACTTGTTGCATGGCTCTTTCTTTTTCTTTGTCACGGTGTCTATGGCGGTAATGATGTCCTGGAGAGGATGGCAAATGGTTGGAAAGTTTTTGACTTTCCAAAATTGAAGACCAGTTTGGATTATTTCTTGGCTTCAATTTGGGAGAATACAGTCCACCAGGGTTTGTCAAATCGTTCTCATACAAATCATATGATTTTGATCGCCGATGTTGTGGTCTTTCCCAGTCAAATTTAGCATCTGGGTCTAGATCACATAAGTCAAAGTTTAGATTTAACAGATCATCTTGTGGATCAGGGTTTATTTTAGTCCTGTACATACGTGGCGTACCCTCTCCTTCTACGTTTTGTTTCGGATAAGATGGCTTCTTCACAGGAGTGCTATGATTGTCTCGAGTTCTATGAGATTTTGAACAAACATGAGTTCGATCTAAAATGCGATATGGGCAGATGTACTTGGGGTCCATTCGATGACTATAAGATGCATCCATTGTTGGTTTAGTTTGTGAGGCATCGTGTTTAGGACTTTCTATGCCTGCCAAATCAAGGTAATGGTTCCTACGATCACGACACTCTGGGACATGATCACGGTTCGTAGGATGTTTGTGATGCTGATGATCCTCAGGTACACTTTGAGCAATATCTGCTTGCTTATGCCTAAAAATAAATTCAATCAAATAATTATTCAAAAGTTGGAAACAAATAAAAAAAAAGAGATTAAATACATTTTTATAAGGAACTCGTAATTTCTAGTACTATCATTGTTCATGCTCTAATGCAGTGGTTCTCAACCTTTTCACTAATGAGATCCACTTGATACCCTTCCGAATCCACCTATGATTTAAATAATATTTTCACTACAATTGTAATTGGTGAAATGAAATAAATACGTAAGTTCTCTCAAATGAACCTTATTACAACTATAAAAATTATATGGATTAATTTTCACAAACTGTTCATGGACTACGTGAAATGACCACAGGTTAAGCAAGACTGCCCTAAGGGGAAAAATCTTGTACATCTAAAAATATTCAGTAAATTACCGCCCATTAGCCAGGGCTAAAGCAGAAGTACGTGAAATACACCCCCAGCTCAGTCATTTCCAGCCGAGGACTGCAGTTTCGTGCTTATTAGCACTCATCAGCCCGGCATAGGAAAGTGACTGAGCTGGAGATGGAAAACCTCTTAAAGAAGCCAAGAGTGCAAAACAAACTGGTAGCCTGGCTAATGGGCGGTAATTTACTGAATATACCTTGCCTCGCATTCAATCTTCGAGTTGAACCGAACCATTGCTTTGGTCACTCGTTTGGTCTGCTAATTCTATATTAGCTACCAGTTTGTTTCGCACTCTTGGCTTCTTTAAGAGGTTTTCCATCTCCAGCTCAGTCACTTTCCTACGCCAGGCTGATGAGTGCTAATAAGCACGAAACTGCAGTCCTCGGCTGGAAATGACTGAGCTGGCGGTGTATTTCACATACATCTAAAAATGTTTATATAACTGTCTAAGTGATTTCTGATATAATTGAAACAATCTATTTTGCTATTAACTAGTCTGAACTCCCATGCAGTTGATTGTTTTGCCCCATCTCAACTTAGGCCTGACTACTATGATCAAGATTGCATTTTTTCTTAAAATATTTGAGGAATAGTTTTTCAATTTACCATTTGTATTTAAAACTAGAAATCACACTGAGTTAATGTAATTTACAAACAGGTAAATTTTAACTGCAAATATATTGTACTCATATTCCAATTTATACTTATCAATCGTGTTTTAAAACATCACGATAGCATGAAACATAATAAAAATATATATATAATTGTTGAAAAAAACTAATTTGGATTATAATTATTTATTAAGTTTTTGTAATTGCACTATTTATTACAGGATGAAATGCATATCACATGCTTTCAAGGGATATTCTTTCTTTAAAAAAAAAATGTCAAGACAGATTTAAGTATTAATGAAATCAAAATGAAAAGGCCAGTTTATTTTTTTTTTTTCTTTTGAATTAGTTGGCAGGACAAAGTTTTAGTAACGTTATTTTCTCTTTTTTCTAAAAATATGAAAAACGCTTTAATATGAGTTTTTAATGAAATAAAATTTTAAATATACACAATTTTCAATGTATGTGACCATACAAGGAAGGAAAAGGGAAAGGTCCAAAATATCTTCTGTCTTGGCTATATCTTACAATGGGCCCCTGATGGGTTCTTTTATCCACAACTACTTTTTTCTGTTTTCATGTAAAAACTTGAAGTTAGTTCCGGTCCGAATTATTATAGAAATTTATTTGTACATAAAAGTAGACATATAATTATAATTTTGAATGCGAAATCAAGTTTATCTTAATTAAAAATGTACCATGCCAATTAATAAGCTGAGTATTCAAATCTGAAAGTTTGATCATAGTTTAGTTTTGAAAGTGATGGGGCAATTGCCCCCCCCCCCTTTCCCCCATACGAGCCACGTATGAGTTCCATTAACAGATAAACTGTTGTAGATAGCAGCAAATAATGTCAATATCATTACATAATTTTAAAAGTGAGCCATCATTCAAAAGAATGAGATCAATGTAAACCAATTACAACCTAGAGTGGGAAAAAGGAGTATGTCCATATTAGCCTAAGCTTTTCTTGATTTGGCTTTCATGCCGGAGCCTAGCAAAATTTTGAGCATTTCAAGAGATACACTTGAATTAAAAGTCACAAGTGATATTTGGATGTTTTAGCTTTAAATGAAAACATTTAAGGACATCTTTAGGACTTTGTTAATGTGACTACTATAACTCAAATGAGGATGCATCACCTTGGTCGTTGTAACACCGAAAGGTTTACTTTGGGAAAAGATATATATATCATAAACTGAATTTAGTCACATTTCTTATTGTTGTTCCAAAGTACTTAATTATTTTTAAAAACTACATTATGAGCAAAAAGAGGCATTTTACCTATTATCACTGGCATTCATTTGCATAGCAATTCTTTCCCTGAGGCTATTTTTCAGTTCATGTTTATGCCGATTCAGTCTCGCAGCACGCATCTTTGGCGAAGGCATGGCCCTCACATCAGAGGTGGACATTCGCACTAGTTGAGGAGATCTTGTTGCAGATGGACTGGAATACTTGGGCGGTTTTTCTGAATGAGAAGATGGCAAGTAAGTTGACGTGGTGTTTGCACTTTGAGCACTGCAACAGTCGTTCATCTTGGACGGCGCGGGTATCTTGGGTGGTTCCGCGGGCCACTCGGGTTCGGCGGTCGGATCCTTCGTGTCTACATCCTTGCTGCTGTCAGGAGATATGGCGAGTTTTACTTTGATGGTTCGGCTTCCAGACGGAGGGATTTTCAGAGTCTTATTTAGTGCATCACAAATGGAGCGGACAACGACTTTTTCGACATCCTAAAAGAAAAAAATTCAGTTTAAAACAGTTGCAGCATTTATGAACACAATGTAACAAGTATTATTTTCTTTAAATTAAAATCAGTTCTCCTATTTATACCTAATATACATAAATATTAGGAAGGGGGTCACTGTCTTATGGTGAAAAAATCAGTAACATTTTTTTAACCATAAGACAGTGACTCACCCTAAAATTTATATTGCTTTGAAAAATTAAGATACATGTTAATAAAGGCATTGTTAAACAATGACTGTGATCAACAATGAACTTTTAATTCAATGGCACATGTACATTTTAGCATGAAATTTGCTAAAAAAAACAATTACAGTATAACTTTAATTTAACCAATACCGGATTTAACTATTTCCCCAATTTAATGATACATTTCACTCGTCTGGATTTGACTGCATTCAATGTCTATGCTCCTCGATTTAACGATTTCCTTGATTTAACGATAACTTTTTTCTGTCCCTTGACAATCGTTAAATCGAGGTTATACTGTATAGTTCATGTTCTAATTACTTTGGAACACTGGAACAAATTTTATCCAGGGTTGGGTTTTGGACTGTCCAAAACTGGTTTAGGACAGGACAGGTGGTTTTTACCGTCTAAAACTGTCTAAAAGTGTCCAAAACTGTCTTAAACTGTCCAAAACTATGCTGAAGCTAAAGGGGTGTAATCTAATCAATCCGTATTTACTGCAATGTTTGTAATGCATAAATACTGACATTATTGAGGCTTAATTAATGAGTATTTTATAATATTTTCTCCATTATTTGTCATTAAAAAAATATTTTATTTAAAAAATTGGCAATAATATTACTAAAAACTTCCTTATATGTAACAGTTGGTAGAGTTATGAGAGGAAATTCAAAACACTACCAAGACAGCTAATTTTAGTTCCATTTATAACTCAAAGGAATGTTCTTAAATATGCAATATTTAGGTGCCAAAAAAAAAAAAAAAGCTTTATTTTTTAAATGGTTTTTTGAAAATAAATTTTACATGATGTTTTAACGAAAATTGTTTTTCAAATCATAGATTACAGAACAAGAAATCAACGATTAAACACTTCTATAACTTGTGCTATTCTTTTCTTTGTTCATATTTTTAATATAGTTTCATTCTGTAACTACAAACAATTGTAATTTATTGCATTTAAGTCAATTATTGCACTATATTTTGAACACTTCTGCATACAAAATGAAATTTTTAATGAAGAATTTAATTTCTACATAACTAGATTAAAATTCGCTACATAAATAACTTACATATGTATTTATACTTGAATGTTCACATTGAATAAATATTAAATAGTCAAAAATAATGATTTTTACACTTTTTTTCTGTTTTTTATTGTTTTCTACAAAATATAGTTTCTCAAAAAATAGTTTTGGACGCTTTCGGACTCAAGGGTTTTGAACAGAATGGTAAAAACCTTGCTAACCCTGCTTTCATTTGCACACATGCATAAACATAGGGACATTTGTTTACTATTATCAAAATAATAATAATAATAATAATAATAAACTAATGCATACAAATTGAAATTTTAATCAAGAATTCTACTTCTTATGTGACTAGATTAAAATCAGCTGCATAAAAAAATTCAATGTTCTCCATTGAATAAATGTTCAATATAAAACATTACTTTGATAAATTTTATTCTGTTTTTGATGTTTTCTCACAGAATACAATTTTTCTAAAAATATAGTTTTGGACACTTTCGGACAGTTTTGGACACAAGGGTTTTGGACAGGACGGTAAAAACCAGGGTTTTTACCGTGGTTTTTACCGTAGTGTCCAAAACCTTGCCAACCCTGATTTTATCTGATGCAGAAAAAATGGGGGTTTATCCAAATATTTAATTCTAATTTGAGTCGACCTTTTTTGTCTACATATTACAGGATTTGTGCAAAAATGTTGATTAATGTTGAAATAAACTAATAATTATAAAAAAATAATTTGATTAAAGATTATTGCATTGTGTGTGGGTCTGAGGTCACATGGCAAATTTCAAAAGAATCCAATTACAGGAAGTGGGTGAAAATTGAAATGCAAGATTTAAACAAGATAGATATTGAGAGTATGAACTAATAGTATTAATTGAAAAATAGTTTTTAATATCAAATGTAATTTCATCCATAGCAAGTCCAGGATTTTCCCCCTGAGAGGAGGGGAGATGGAGTTCATAAAAATTGTGAGGTCATAGAGCCTTCAAAAAAATTTGATTGTTTATCCCAGTAAAATTCAAATTTAACTGGAATAAACAAAAGTGCTTCTTTAAAATTCATTTAAAAAAGGACAAAAATACGTGAAAGGAAAAGCCATTGAGATTGTGTTTAAAGTCTTGAATTCTCCAAGGAGAAACAATATTTGAGATAATTCAATAAAATCACAATGAAATGACTAAAAATAAAATGCTTTTGATCTTGCCAATGCTACAAGTACTAGTCAAATGTTTGTGAAACCTAGAATTTTCCTAACCTAAAAAGTAAGTAAGTAATGAAGTCAGAAAGTTATGTTGATACATAAAAGAAAAAAGAAGGTTTTTAAAAAAAGTGATTATTGAAAAAGAATCAATTCTGTTTTAGCCCAGGGGGACTGTAACTCCTACGTTTTGGATATGTTACTGTTTCTAAGGGAGCAACTTTTGACATAATGTTGGCAAATGTATATTGTGATATTATCCTAGTAACAAGCTAATATCTATCCAAAAACTATCTTTGAATTTAAAGCTTAAGCCTCTTTAAATTTTTCTTACAATGCTCCACTGACTCACTTCTGTGTAAATAAAATAATGGAAGAAGAATTACGTAAAATAAAGCGTAAGGAATGTTCTTCCTTTTGAGCTGAAAGTAATACACTGGATTAATCTATACAATTAAAACCTGCGTGTGTCTGTAACCCTATCTCTTCTAAACTGGCAATGTCTACCAGTTACAATTCAACACTCATCTACATATTGGCATGAAATTAGTTAAAAACTATTACAATTCACTTTCTAATTACATTGGAAAAAGTTTTATCTGATACAAAAAAAAAACAGGGATTTCTATGGAAATGTTTAATTAAGAGCCTTCTAGTAGTGTAATTTTCATCTGAACAGCAGTTCAGGGGAGAATGATATTGGCATGTTGCTGTTACTACATGCAATACACAGACAGCCCAGTCATGACATCCAGGGATTGCAGTTTTGTCCTTGTAGCCAATAACCAAGCTCAAGGCAGATGTCAGCCCCCCCCCCCCCCAAGTGCTAAATGTTGCAATGACCTCCCCCCCCCCCAAAAAAAAGCAAGAGCCCTCCAAGTGGGAAAAATACCGTTCAAATCACCCCCCCCCCCTTAAACTTTAATGGCGCAGTCTGTGCCATGACCCCCCCCAGGTGTGCACCCCTGCAGATGTCCTCTCAGTGAAGCTGAGATAACTCATCCTTAGTGTAGAATGACAGTAACGTAATTTTGTAAGTTGTTTAAAGTTTTTAAAACAAGTTACAAGTAAACTTTCATAAAAGTTGATGCTTAGTGCAATTGCAAAACCTGCTCTTTGAGTCAAAATTCATGTTTTGCAGAAGTTTTTACAAAATCTTCATTTACTCTTAAACTAGATATGATAGGCAATACGATGACTGACATATGATAAGCATGAAATGCAATCAGTAATTCAATCCATCTACAGTATAACTTTGATTTAATGATTTTCTCAATTTAATGATACAGTTCACTGGTCCGGATTTGAATGTATTAAGTTCTATGCTCCTCAATTTAACAAGATCTGACATATGATAAGCATAAAATGCAATCAAAATTCAATCCATCTACAATATAACTTTGATTTAATGATTTTCTCAATTTAATGATACAGTTCACTGGTCCGGATTTGACTGTATTAAGTGTCTATGCTCCTCAATTCAATGATATCCTTGATTTTACGATAACTTTTTCCAGTGCCTTCACAATCGTTAAATCGGGGTTATACTGTAGTTGTTTTGAATCACTACATTTTTAATGCACATTAAAATTATGTTTGGGCATCATTTTATATATTTTTCTCCTTTCAAAAAATGTATTTAATTTTAATTTTTTTTATTTATTGTTTAACGTACATTTACCTGTTTGTTGGCTTTATCACATGTATCAAAATCGTAAAGGGTGAAAGAAAACTCTTGCTTCTCTTGGCCATCAATAGATACGCTACATGTAACTTCCTAAATTAAAAAATGTTGCATGTTTATTTAAATTGTTAAGACAATTGCATTTTATTTGAAAGATATGATTATAAGTTTTAAAAAAGAGAACTATCAATGTATGTCAGTAACTTGTTTCAAATGAAACCAGATAAAAATATTTCTAGAGGAAACAAAGTGTCACATTGAAGGATTAATAAATACCTGATTAATTTTATGAAAAGCAGTTTTAAACTAAAGCTATAAAATACTTTAATCTAAACCTGCAGTAAAAAGTACCTATTCATCGAATAATTAAATTTCTAAAAAAATGTGCAATTATTGAAGGAAATAATTTTAAAAAGTTACAACATTCTACTTGAAAGTAATGTTAAAAAATTGATTAAAACAAAAGAGCGATTCACATTCATAGTACCAGAAATAGTAAGATAAAAATATAAAGTATCTGCGGACATAACTCAAAACTATCTGCAAGTATGAAAATCAATATACAGTAGGTAAGCAAAATTTTGAATAAGAATGCCTTTTGCTTTTGATCATGTGTCCGCAAAAACAAGAGATGAATTTTTTTAATTTATTTACCTTTTCATTGCTTAATATGGATATAAATTCACAATTATCAGGCGATCACATATCTACTCATATAACAGGCTAGAATAGCAAAATATTTTACTTTCAAATTTCTAGGCACCAGCACTGAAAAACTATTGTGCATAGGGCACATTATTTGTTAAACCCTGGCATGGGTGCCCATATGCAAAACTGTAGGGAGGGGGGGGACTCAGATATTTTAACCATGGTTTAGCAGGATATTTTCCCCATGGAAACAGATTTCAGGACAAATTAGAGTCATTAAAATTTGACATTTTTAATTACTTATTTATTAATGGCTGGAGAACAAATGTTTTTACATTTTTGCAAAGAAAAAGTACTAAAAGCAAGGAAGTTGTAATTTCTAAGGGGGGGGGGCTCAAGCCCCCCTATATGGGCGCCCTTGAACCCTGGCTATGTTTAGTTTAACTAATAATGGTGAGTAAAATACTTGCCATATTGTCTTGCTTTTCACTCTTTTCTTCATCAGCTTTTTCTAAAGTTTCTCTATTTTCATATAAAGGATCAGGTTTTTCAGAATCTTGTGGAAGTTTAACTAAAAAGAAGAAAAATAAAGCAAAATATATTTTTCATGCATTCACACATTAGAAGAATCCACAGAAATAATTTTTAAAAAGTCTACAGAAAACAAGGTTTTTATTGCTAATGTTAAATTGCATTTTTTCTAGGCATATCCACTGAATTTAATTTTCAATTCAAAATTAACTTTTATTGGGGCATGGCATATAATTGAAAAACCATTTAAAAAAGACATAAAAAGGGTAAAAGCAAACATATAACTACAGCAAACCACACCATCAGTGGCGCAGCGAGGAGGGGGGTGAAAGCACCCCCCAGGGGCATTGGTTTTAACATAAATGCATATTATAATACAGTAGTTTATGCATATGAAAGGGCTGTTTTGATCCCAAAAAAAAAAAAAAAAAACATTCGGAAGGTATTTTTGATCAAAAAAACTCCTCCAGAAGGTATTTCTGGCTGAGCTTGTGTACAGCATAAAAACAAGACTACTCGCATTAGTTGAAATTTCATTTATAAAGATTAAAAACTTTAACCCCCCCCCCCCCCCATCACAAAGTGTCACTTAACTTTTCCCTCCCCGTTGTCATGCTGTTTTACGCTAGCATATTGTAACAAGAAATGCGTGATGTCACACTTCTAGTTCCCCCTCCCTCTCCCTCGTCACAATTTAACGCCCCCCCCCCCCCCCGCTCCCCCAAAGGACGTGACATCATTTGTAGACGACCATTCAGATGAATTATTATAAAAAAAAATCTGTTCTGGCATATCTCATACAGATTCGGTCAATCAAAGCACCAAAAGGGTGTGGTTCCTGCTAGATATAATTAAACCAGCACACTATGAAAACGTATTTCGTGGAATTCTATTGTTTGTGGAAACAAAAAGAAGTTCAACAAAAAAACGAAAGGCGAGCAACCACACCATATGTTCAACATCACATCCAGAAGAAGAGACGAGAAACAGAGAATCAAAAAATAAAACACAGATCTTTTTCACTCCAACGTTTCCGGTGCGATTTCAAAGAGCGAAACAACATTCCGACAACATAAGGTACTACTTTCATGTCCCAACCCCGTGACCCCTCCTCGAAGCGAGGGGGGGGGGGGATTAAGGTAAGCTACGGCGTTTCTCGGAAAAAAGCACGGCCTATTACTTTTCCAGGAAGGAGGGGGAGCAGAGGGCTCTTCGCTCTTCTGGGGATGTTTTCTGACCCACGCCGACATAAACGCATCGAAATGCATTCTCGAAAAATATTTACGGCCATCGGTTCCTTTTTTCTCCTGCACAGAGAAGATTGCCGGTTATAGAGGGATTGGGAGTGATTTGTGTGATGGGGTACAACTCTTATTGCCGGACCGTGGTTAAACTGAAGCAGAGCAAATGCAAAGGAATGTTGCTGGATTGTAGCTCCGAGCTTGTATTTTCTTTTTAGATTTTAGTGTCAATAGGATGAGAGCCATTACAGTCACGTCCATCAATGTAACACGCGTAACAGGGCCGCCCCGAACTTAAAATTTTGAAAGGGCAGAAACTCAATTTGCTGAATAGAACTCCAAATTTTGCCGAATAATGATAATTTAGCCGATGGAAATCCTAATTTCGCCGAATGATGATAATTTTCTAGAGTGGAACTCCAAATTTGGCTGAATGATAACAATTTTGCCGAATAGAACTCCATATTTTGCCAAATTATGATAATTTTGTCGAATCGTCAGACAAAATTTGCCGAATAAGGACATTTTTGGAAGGTCACAGTGACCTCCCATCGGAACCCTGACGAGTAATCGTAAAAGTTGATAAGAAACCTAAGTGGATAAAAGCAGAATAGCATATTAAACTGTTCTCGTGTTGGTGGATAACGTAAGCAGATTGTTGTTTAAAAGTAATTTACTCTTCTTAAGTTGTGAGTACATTTTCAGCAACAGCAAGCCTTACAAAAAAATAAATAACATTGTTCTATTACGTTTTTAACGAGTTAAAATTATCTACAATTTTATAGACATTAACTAATTAAACTAATTACTGAGAACTTCAAAATATATTTTATTAATTGCTACTGCCCCCCCCCCCCCCCTCCAAAGCCCTGCCCTCATTTTTGCATAACTCCACTGCGCCCTCCTTGGACACTGACAAAAACTTTCAGGAAGTTTTGACAAAACCTCATCACAAAAGATTTTTTTTTTTTGACCTTGAAACGTATGTCCCTCATTTCCCTTATAATTTGATTTGAATATAAATATGAATGTTATATGATTTTAACATGATCTTAGATTCTTAGTAACTATTTAAAAAATAATTACAATAGTAACAAAAAGAAAATAAATTGAGAAATATGTGGGTTTTATATGCATACAGTATACAGAAGAGGAAACTTTTCTACAGCAAAATTTCTATTAAAAAGTGCTCTTTTGATTGAATTAAAGTGCCCTTTCATTGGGAAGTACCTTACCCTTAATTGGTCTGGGGGAAACACTAATTATGAACATATTCCATAACTGAGGCGCAAACATATTGAAACATTCTTGTAGATTAACCCAATTTTAAAGACATGATTGGATGAAAAACACTTGAGTCCATCGTTTCTTATATCCACCAAAATTTGATATGAACTTAAAATCTGAATTTTCTCAGTTTTTTCCACTTTTTCTAAATTTAAACCAAACATTAGAAAGCTTTTTATTACTTTAAAAAAAAAAATGCAACTGAAAAATACTTTAGCGTTTTGTATGTACATAGTGTACAAAAAAGTTCTGAAAACAAAGTATTTTTTCTGCTACGAAATTTTATTAAGTGCCCTTTTATCAAAAAGCGCGGTGCCCCTTTTTGGGGTCTGGCGGGAACACTAATATTTCCAGATTAAAAAACAGACAAGAGCTTTTTGTTATGACTACGAGACCCAGAGCGCTCATGGGGAAAAACACTTTCAGGTGAAGCAAATTACCACGGTACCGATTTTTCACGGGCTAAGAGGTAACCCGATTTCTATAGCGCCGCAAAAGTGAATGGGGACTGAAGTTGCAAGACATGCAGCACACCTCTCTGGCGCGATAGGGAGGGAGAGGCAGGTAAGGTTCTATTTTCTGAAGCCATAAGGTCAGATCACGAACTGTCGGTCTCCTTTCACGTGGAAAACAGGTCCAAATAATTCGCGAGCAAGCGAGCGTCTGCTTTAAATCACAGGTCCGCTTTTATGGTAAAGCACCATAATGGCTAATCCCTAGGGCCGTATCTTTCGCTTCCTTTCTTTCGGCAAAACACAGAGGATGAAAGACGCTTTCAGAAAAGAAATAGTTTTAATTTTATTTTATTTTTAGTTCTCAGCCTAGAGCTTTGAAAAGATTTATCCACACAGCTCATTTTGTCTATGAATATTTATGGTTTACTAATTAGCGGATTCTTGTTGCAACAACCTAATCTGTCGCGAAAACGAAACGAAGTCACTACAAGGTGTTTTTGGAACTTTAGATTATTGTTGTTAAGTAGTATAAATTACGTAGGCAGGGATATAGCTACGGTTTATGTGTGTAAACACTCACTGACATTTGTTAAAAGAGTGACATTCAATTTGAGGAAGTAAAATATACGATTACAGTGAAAACCATATAGTGATGCCAGTAAGATAAAATTAAAAAAAAAACTTCTAAGCATGAAATGAAAGATGGCAGGGATAGATGGAGATTTGTAATACAGTGAAATCCCGTTACAACGAACACCAAAACAACGAAATATCCATTTCAACAAAATAAATTTTCAGTCCCAATTGAATTCGCAATCCATTGTATGAATTCCACTATAACGAAATTCCCGTTTCAACGAAGAAAATTCGCAGTCCCTTGAAGTTCGTTGCAACGAGATTTCACTGCATTTTGATAGTTAGCTTTTAACCATTCTATATTTCAAAAAAAAAAAAAACATGAAAATAGGCTTGTCTAAATTTTGAAAACGTATTTCAGATGTTTATTGCGTGAAATAAACTTTTAGGGGCGTTAAAAATAGTTATGGCTGTAGGTAACTTAAAATTTTTTTTAGAAAGGCAAAAAAAAAAGCATCTAATAGGCTCACAAAGTACAATTTTCGTGTATGATTTGCAAGGTAGACTTTTAGCATCAAGTTTTTAAAAAATATCAAGGCATAAGAAACATTTATTATAAATTAGTTTACGAATTTAAAAAAAAAAACATTGCTTTCATTTGAAAATTTAAATGCAAATCACGAAACTCACAGGTTCGGCTAAATAGAAAGCTTAGTCAAATTGAGAAATTTCACAAAATCTACTGAAGTAATTTTGACTAATACACATTCCCCCCCCCCCCCCCCCCATCTTTTCGCTCAAGTTAGAGACTAGCTACGCGCGAGTACATATGGCAGTACTCAAAACGCAAATAATACATTGTTTGACCGCGTACGGTTTCTAAAATTTTGTGTACGAAATACAAAATCTAACGCACTTTTAAACTCCTCTACATTATTTTTGAAACAAAAAATACAAGTATAGAGAAAATAAATACTGTCTTTAAGATAAATCTGTAATGCAGCATAATAATATAATACGCAGTCAGAACCAACATCCATATTTAAATCTACTAGCCATGCAAACAAATTCGCAATGCTTCAAGTTTTGTTGATAAAAATAATAAACTTGCTTGCTGGGGAGCATATGAAATAAAAACACAGCAATTAATCAAGCAATGTTTTATTTCAATTTAATCACATCCCTTAAGTTCAAATTTTAACCATCATCTAGAAAAGAATATGCAGTATCTCGAGAAGGCCTGTAAATTGGGCTTTTTTTTTTTTTTTAGACTAATGCGGAGAAACAAATTAAAAGGAATTCTCCAAAACGAATGGCGGCCAGTCAAGGCGCGCGCCGCAGATTTTTCCCGAAAATGTAAAGACAGAATCTAAATAATTTTCAGATTTATACGTATTTTAATTATTAATCTCTTTAATACCATTCTTTTCAAAATAGTTTTCCTCTGAGCCATTTTTTTCATTCTATATTTCGTTACTCTCGCATTTGGTCGACAGTGGGGACTTGGGTTTGTTGAATTTCTTTCAACGCAAGCTTTCCTCTGATTTATGTTTCCTGTAATTCCAAGCATAATTACGACATTTTTCTCATGCAATTTTCACATATCAGGACCTAGGAAGAGAAAAGGCGAACTTGCCAAATTTCAACAGTGATTTCCCAATAGCCTGATTTCGAGCTTCGCCCTTTCTCTTCTTAGGTTATGATAAACAGTAACCCCTCGTTACACTGGTCCGGAGATTTATAAAAAAAAAAAAAAAAAATGCGATACAATTGTTCGAATGAGGGGTTTGATCCGAGGTTATACGAATTGCCTATTTCTTTTACGTAAAAGTAAACGTTGTGTATAAATTTTGTTGTTATTTTATAAGGAAGTCACAGTACAGAAAAACATTAGTTTACAATGGGGTTATTTCCATCAGTCAAAAGTTCTACTTTTAGTCACTAAAGTTGATAGAATGAGCAAAAAAAAAAATAACAACATGGAGCGAGAAAAATCTTTTATTTTCAAAACGTTTACTTTTTATTTGATTTATTATATTTTTCTTTAATGTCCGATTTTTCAAACAAGGCGTGTTTTTTATGACATCACAAGTACTCCACTGGCGCGCTGAAGGTTAATGCTTGCTGTCTACCGCTTTTCCAGTTTATGATAATTCAGAAGCTAATTAAATATTGCGCTCTGCTGTTATGACATCAGCAGGGCCGTTCGACGGGGGGGGGGAGGCAAGCGGGGCAATCGCCCCGGGCGCCACGAAATGAGGGGGCGCCGCAAGGCGCCCCTCGTTTCGACGGAAAACGACCACGATTGTATAAAATTAGCGGCGCCCTTTCATTTTGTGTATCATAGATAAACAGTCATAGACACACAAAATAGAGAATGATTCTCTATTTTTTCCTAGGGCACGAAAATATTCTTCTCACTCTAAGTCTTCAAAACATTTTTTTATTTTTTTTGTATCATTGAAGCAGATACAATTTCTGATGAGAATATAACTGTTTAGAATCAAACAAAAGGAACTTCTCCTTTGTCTAGTTCTCACCTAATTTGCTTGAATTCTGACCCTGCGTGCAGTGACGTAACTATAAAAAAGTTTTAAGGGAGCACATTCAGAAAACAAAAAATCTTTTTGATCGTATAGGGAAAAAAAAGGTCAAAAGTTGTCCGGTCAAAATTTTGAAACTTGTAGTTTTAAAAACGCAATTTTAGCCTTAAAAGTAGGACCTACCCTTAAAAGCACGGCAGAGACTGTTTCCGATCGATTATTTTTTAAATAGATTGAAATCAATTCCTTCTCCCTCTGCAAGTTTCTGAAATTGAAGTTTCAAAAACGCAACTCTAGACAAACTTTGAAGATTTTATGGATAGAAGGATTTGGAGCATTTCCCAGGAAAATTGTCTTCTTTTGTGTACAGGGGTCTGTCCAGGATTTTTCACAGGGTCCGTTTTTTGTGAAAAATCAAATAATTTTGTGAAAATGAATTAATTTTGTGAAAAATGAATTAATTTTGTGAAAAATGAATTAATTTTGTGAAAAATCAAATAATTTCGCAAAAAAAAAAAAAAAAAAAAAAAAAAAAAATTTGTTGAAACAAAATTTTAGAATTTAGAGATGGCACAAACTGCATCAATTAAACTTAAAGTTGAGTGTTTTCCTCTTCTATGTCAAGAATATCATTCTGCAGTGTTTTTTTATATCGTTCTGGATATTTAGTGAGGGGGGGGGGCATCGCTCTCTCAAGTATCAATATTTATCTACCATTCTACATTATGTTAAATTATACTAGAAACATTTCTGTACAGTATTAAAAATATTTGTAATAAAAAAATAAATAAAATAAAATTCAGTCAAGAGGGTTCAGCATTTTTAACTTTTTGACCCAAGACACTTAAAAAGCACAGAATTTCGTTTAAAACTTATAAATTCCGTGATTTTAACAAAAATAAAAAGATATTTTAATTGTTTACCTCTTAACAAAGCGTAATAAACATCAAAAATTCAAAAATTCGAATTCCCATAGCGGATGCAAAGAGATCGTAATTCTCAAATTGAAGGCATCAAAAGTATAAAAACGGATTGTAAAAGAAATATTTTTGATAAAATTATTTTAAAATTGCATTTTAGAGTCCTATGATAAACATTTCATTATTATCTGTGGACACAGTTGAAGCAAAAAAAAAAAATAATAATAATAAACCATTTATATCTATCCTCATTAAAGAAAATGGAATTTTGCTTTAAAAACTTGAAATGAGAGTTCTAACAAAAATAAAAAGACTTTTCATTTATTTGCATCCTAATAAAGCGAAGTTAGCTTGAAAAAAGAACAAAATATGATTCTCATTTAGGATGTTAAAAGATTGCATTTTTCGAAGCGTAGACATCTAAAGAGAAAAAAATACGGTAATTAAAAGAGTTTACTTAAAGTTAATCATCCTTGTTAGCATCGAAAAATCAAAACCCATATGATTTTCTCCCAAAATAACAGTTAAACATCGCACCGCACCGCACCTTAAAAACGCAAATATTGACACGCTGGTAAAATGATGATAATTTTTTTCTAATCATGTCACTATAAAGGTTCAATGCCAGACTCTAAAAGTGGTGATAATTTTGAAGTTGGTGACCCTATCTGAAGCGATCATATTTTCCCCTCACCCTTACTATCACTTTGCAGTTCTAAGTTCATTTCGCAGATATATATTATAATTGTTTATTAAATCATGAGCGGGGAGAAAAGTGCTTACCAATGCCTTTTCAGAAAAGTTTACAACAACACCGCTGCTAATTAGCTGTGATAAAACAAACAACAAGCATTATATTTATTTGGCAGTAGCAATTATTTATCGTTTGCAGGAGCATCAGAGTGCCGGTTTTTTTTTTTTTTTTTTTGCAAAAATAGACGATTTGGTATAAGCTGATCCCTCTCATTTGACTTCAGAAAAGGTTCCAAAAATTATCGGTTTATACACAGAAATATGCGTTATTTTGCTTTCGCTTTCAACAAACAATTTGTGAAAGATCCGATCTTGCTTATCAGAATTTTGTGAAGGGTCCGTTTTGGTTGATCGGGATTTTGTGAAAGGTCCGTTTTGGTTGATTGGAATTTTGTGAAGGGTCCGTTAACGGACCCAAATATCATCTGGCCAGACCCCTGGTGTAATCCGTTGTTTTTTGTATTACGGAACAAACGAATTGTAAAAAGTATTCAACAGTTCATTATATTTCGAAATCTCTTTGAGACAAATTATAAGTAAAATTTGGTCAATATAACAACAAGCACTACAAAGAAAAAGATTACACACAGCATAAAAATAAAACACATAAGTAACTAAACAAAACAATAAAATAAAATAGTTTTTCAAACTTTTTGATTCATTTTGGTTTTTAATTCGAAAAATAATTAATACAAAAGAAGCAAAGGAAGAAAAAAAAAACTAGTTTCGCAATGAACGGAGTCACAGGAAGGCGTAGTGTACCTAAAACAATCAAGTGTCTTGACTGACGTGACTCACATCAAGAACCCTGTTATGATCAATATTGAATATCATTCCACAATCCATATTGGGTACTACATGTCTAAATCCATACCGTACCATGTCATAATCGATCCATATGGAATACCATATCGTTATCCTCCTCGAGTAGTGTTCATAATCCAAATCGAGTACCAAGTCATAATGCACATCGTGTATCATGTCGTAATACAAGGAAAAACTGTATTTTGGTAGCGCTAGAAACTGAATATAAAAACATATGTTTAATGCTGTTTACATGGCAAAATTTTAAGGGGGGGGGGGCACAGATATTTTCCCCATGGTTTTGTTGGATAATTTCCTCATGGAAACTGATTGCAATACAGATTAGAGTTATTAACATTTGATTTTTAACAGCTTATTCATTAATGGCTGGGGAAGAGATGTTTTTACATTTTTGCAAAGAAAAAAGTACAAAAAGCAAGGAAGTTCGAATTTCTAGGGGGGGGGGGGGGCTTGAGTCCCCACATGTCCCCATTAGGGTGCCCGTGGCTGTTTAAGAACCTTAATTTATACTAGGTGAGGAAAAGAAACACTAAACGGATATTTACCTTGGAGTGGAATTTGTTCTTCTGTTTTATTCTTCGCACAAGAGCTTTCATCGCACAAGGAAAATGATAGTTCCTGTAACAAAAAAGCAAGTTTAATACTAGGTGGCTTCAGGCTCAATGGTTTCTTAAAACTAACATTTATGCTTTGAATTGATAAAACAAAAATTTTAATTACTGCAACAAAAATGTGGTTGATTAAATCAAAGTTTTCATTCAGTACTCTGTACCTTGGACTTGGAATACCAAAAATTATCCCCAACTAAAGGCAACGTCATCATAATTTTCAACATATCGTTTGTGCAGAATAAACAATTATTAAGAACTTGGACTAATTTGTGTAACAGCGAAAAGACACTGAATACCAAAGTTGAAATTCTAAAGTCTTTCTCCTTTCCAAAAATTTTCTTCCCTCGAGTTAAGAACTTGAATTTTGTCACCCTTATCTTCTTAATATAATATATACATATGTACAGAGTCACCTTTCCTTAAAATGTCCTTTTTGACTTTTCTCACCCGAATAGATAAAATAAGTATATGTATTTCTTCCTTTTTCCTCAAAATATTATATTTTTTTAATTTTAGCACTTTTACATGCAAAATATGTAAAAAGTTATCTTTTCCTGAAATTATTATTTTTTTACATTTTTTTCACCCTTATATACGAAATATGTAGAAGAAAATGTATGCAAAATGCAACGGTGTAACACATCTGGAGGCCGGGCGCAAAATATTTCTGAAGCCCCTTTTATCTAACATAAACACGTTTTCTTGTACAGGATCTATTTTGGGGCCATTTACTTTGTCATGGGGGCACTGGGCAGTTTACAACATTTTCGACAGGATAAATCCACTAGAAATAACTGACAAATTACGTCGATGTATTAGTCACCATTAGCTAAAAAAAATCACTTTTTCATCACCGCACGCTCATATACAAAATATGTATGATTCATCTGTTCTTCAAAATACCTCTTTTACATTTTATCATCCTCGTTTTCAAAATTTGTAAATGTATTAGTCACCTTTTCCTTAATTTTTAATTTTATCACCTTTAAATACAAAATATGTATGTGTATTAGTCACCTTTTCCAGCAAATATCGTTTCCCGCTTTACCGAGAATCGTGATTAAACAAATTCTCTAAAAGAACAATTAAAATGTAAATAACTTCGCAATTAAGCACGCCTCATTATTTTTAATTATCGATCATTCTTTGGAATTATTAAAATTAGCTTCAATAACTGACGTAATTACCATAAGAAGCAAAAAAATAATAAAGATCGCGGCGGAACAACACAACAGGTAAAAGCATGGGACCACTATATGCACGAACAGTGATAAAAAGCAACAGGAGTAAAATATGTTAAAAGAAAATGAAATAATAAATGGGAAAAAGTGCAGAAGAAAATAGCATGAAAAAGCTGAAGAAGTAAAGAAAGCTTACCAGCGCGTGACTGATTAAATATTCAAGTCAGGGGGTCCCCTTCACTTTGCCGACCGAGCGGTGAAGATCAAAGGCAAGCCAAGTAACAAAGGAAAAAAAAAGACTTGTGCGAAATCTCGTAATTGCAGCTGAAGCGTGACATATTAAAAAAGAAAAAAAAGAGAGAGAGACAGAGAGAAAATGAAAAAGATTAAGTAGGAGATAGATTCTAAAGCTTTTCATTTGTTTGGTTCGTTTGTGGCGGTAATAACACGCTGCGGTTGTTATTATAGCACTAGGACACAAACCTTTAGGACATGCGTTTCCGACGTTTGGGAAATGGCATAAATTGTGGATGGAAATCGGCCGAAGTCAATAATGATGTACAGGTGACTGGGAATCATATTTTCTGGAAGTCAATGGACTTGTGGTTGCAGTTTAATTTATTTTGCGATCCACAGCTGCGTTTTCATTAAGAACTTTTCTCATGAATACCATGCTGCTAGACGCCACAGAAAAACTGTTGCACAAGTAGCTCCTTGAAATATTTTTAGAATATGTACAATTAATAAAGAGATCAGCCGATGTACCATTTTTAAAAAATCATCAACAAAAAAATAAGTTTTGGCTATGAAGTTGCTTTTTTAATTTTGATCTTGTTCGCAGAACAAGGACGGATACAAGGGAGAGGCGATGGGGGCGATCGCCTCTCCTTTGAAGGACCCTGCATGGGATATTTTTCCTAAATGAAGGCCTAAAACACAAGTGTAGGTCATCTTTGATAACGTTAAGGAAAGAAATGGGCGGAAACTTTTTGGGATTGAAATTCCAAATAGGCTACTTTAGATTATCGTTGATGTTTTTTAGGAGGAGGACTTCGGAGGCCCCTTCCCCCAGGATATTTAGTAAAACTGAAGTCTGAAAGACACCCCCTTTCTGTCCTCCATCAAATGCGTAATATAGATACGTGGTAAGAGGTAAGTTAAAAAATCAACCGCCCCCTTCTTGAAAATAATCTAGATCCGTCCTTGTTGCAAAAATCTGAATGCGATTTGATTTGCAAAAATCCTACCCCAAAATCCTTGTTTTTCGGTCATATTGGCAATCATAATATGTTCATATAATATATACTACATGCTTTTAAGGACCAGAATATAAATCCACCCCCCCCCCCCCCACCACGCACAAAAGATTCTAGAAACGCAACTGTTCTGGTGTATTTTTCAAACAAAATAACGAATTCGGAAGCTCTGAATTTGAACTTGAGCAGCTTTCTGACGATGGTCCCCCAATTTTCGCCGTCACGAAATTTCTTCCTCCGTTTTTCAGTGTCAGTCATATCTTTTGATATCTCTAGAGGGGGGGGGGGGATTTCAAATGTCGGCGAAACGGGGGGGGGAACCTTTTTAACTGTTAATGACACATTCAAATCGAAAAAGATAGTGAAACAAATTCAGCAAACTAATTTGAATACTACATTTCAAGTTCCAAGTTTTTGAATTAGTTTTCCTTTTAATTGATACTTGCAGTTTAGAGGCTAAAATTTCCGTAACGGAACTCTATAATCAACATTTTGTTTTATGTCGATAATTTAGCGCAACTAATTCTTTCAACAATTTTCTCTGTTAGTATATTTCACATGAAGCAGAATGCATTGGGAAATATTGTTTCAGCTCAATCAAAACTTTTAGAAACACTGAAAACTATTAATAAAAAAAAAAGAAACGACAAATGTAAAGGTCAGATCTTAAAACTAAAAACCAATCAGATTCTCAAACAATTGAGATAACGCCGGATGAATAGAGCAAAATGATTTATTAGCAACTTGTGTGGTCGAATATAATACTGCTAAAAAATTAAATTGTTGACGTACTTCAGTTCAATGCATTGTTACTGCTAGACCGTTTCTCAATGACATACTTCCCATGAGGTTGTTTCCTTCAGTCAAAAGTACTACTTTTAGTAACTGAAATTGATAGAATAAGCAAAAAAAATAACATGGAGCGAGAAAAACGTTCATTTTCCCAACGCTTAATTTTTAATTAATTTTTTTTAATGTCCGATTTTGAAAATAAGGCGTGGTCTTTATGACGTCACAAGTGATGAACTTTGGCACTTCTCCAATGGCACGCTGAATGCTTACGCTTGTTGTCTACCGCGTTTCCAGCTTATGATAATTCAGTAGCGAATTAAATATTGCGCTCTACGCTTGCTGTCAACCACATCGTTGCCAGTACATGCGAGTAAAGAAGCGAATTGAATATTGTGCGCTCTGCGCTAGTGGCATCAATGAATGGCATTTCATTTATGATGGCATGTGCAGAAGCGCAAAAAATAAAATTGCACCGATTAGGTTACAAAATATGAAACTTTGTCAAATTGTTTAAAAAAAATTGTCAGATCCTATGTTTTTAAGCATGTTCTTTCAGAAAAAAAAAATAATAATAACTTTTAAAATTTCAGAAACAACCCCATCCATCATGAAAAACAATGTTCGAAATCGCAATAATAAACGTTCTAAATCACTCAATTGCGAAATTCTTAGTTGTTGAAAAAAAAAAAAAAAAAAAAAAAAGAACTCATTTCTATATTTGGATTTGGAACGACCTCTCTACATAATTACTTGAGCCATAAATTTAAATACGGTGTACAATCCACTGTGACAACAATGTCCTCATTCAAAATTTTCCCAGAACGTTCTAAATATTTTTTCAAATAAAAAACAATCGAAAGAGAATAAAATAACGAAAATAAATAGGAAACACGGAAGAACGGCTGAATTCAAACACAGCTGCGAATAACATTAATCCTTTGATTATTTTCATTTTCGAATGTCTTAGCATGTTCATAGTTCATCGCGCACAATGTGAATATACGGCCCACCGATCGCTGAAGAGACCACACAAGGCGACATTCCATGTAGTATTAAGTGGCAAACGAAACTTCTTTTTTTAGGACAAATTTCTTTTCTTCCTTGTTCTGCGACCTAACGTGTGCTGCTGCGATTCGTCTTTTATTTCCAAGGAGAGGGGGAGAGCATAAGTATGGATTGTGTTTCGAACCCAACCCGTCCCAAAACGATAATCTTTCTCTCTTTTTTTTTTGTCGAGACCTTCTTTCTTTTAGAACGAATGGAAAAAATAAGAATTTTATAACACCGAACGTAACAATCCCGAGTAACATGCCTCATATGTAGTCCTTTGGAATTGGAAGGAAAATGCTGTTATTCGTCATGAACAAAGAAATCCATCGTAATGAATAACACAATGGGATGCACCATAACTAAATGGGGTTGTTTCCATCAGTCAAAAATACTACTTTTGGTCAATAAAGTTGATAGAATGAGCAAATTAAAAAAAAAAAAAAACCCTGGAGCGAGAAAAAATTTTTATTTTCAAAACGTTTAATTTTTTGAACTGTCCGATTTTTCAAACAAGACGGGGTCCTTATGACGTCACAAATGATGAAGTTTGGCGTGTACTCTACTGGCACCCTGAGTGATGACGCTTGCTGTCTACCGCGTTTCCACGTTATGATAATTCAGAAGCGAATTAAATATTGCGCTCTACGCTTGCTATCAACCATATCGTTGCCAGTACACGTGAATAAAGATGCGAATTAAATATTGCGCTCTGCGCTAATGGCATCAGTGAGTGGCATTCCATTACTTGTGAGGTCATCTGCAGAAGCGTAAAAAATAAAACTGATTATAAGCACCGATTAAAATATATTTAAAAAAATTAAACGTTGTCAAATTATTATTTAAAAAAAGTTAGATCCTATGTTTTTAAGCATGCTCTTTCAGAAAACATACTTTTAAAATTTTGAAAACGACCCCATTGTGATACCAAAACAGGTCGTATTGATGGGAGATCAAAGTTTCTGTTTTGCTTTTCGATTCCATGTGAATTTTCACACTTTAGAGAGAATTAAGACTATTTACATACGAAAACGAGTTCTGACGACTATGGGGCTCCTGTATTTATTTATTTCTTAAGAAATTTACTCCAGCACAAAGTGTAATGACATGAAATCTCGCTCTTACAACTGGAATGTCAAACGAGGTTGATTTGCTCATGCAGTCGCGCCCGTTTAGAGAAGTCGAACGGACTAAATAAAAATTACGTTATAAGTAATTAAATAATTCACAGTAAATCATGAAGAGGAATTGAAGCTATTACTTTACAGCCATGCATTCGCTATATACAACTTCGCTACAAAAGGACACGGTTGTATTTTTATCAAGAAAACATAGAAAAATGGATACATTGCTTAAAAGGTCCAACGTTTCTCCAATTAATAGGTTAAATCCAGCAAACATTTAGTTGCAACAATCATACTGGTGAAGTTTCAGCAATTTAATAGTAATAACAAACATACCGCAATTTTCGTGAGGGTTGAACTACGTTTTAAGAATACAAAACAAAATCATCCGCAGAAAAAAGCGTTTTTGTCTTTTGCAAATATGTATTAAATAAGGGCAGAAAATAAATAAAAATGTTTAATATGCACTTTTCAATGTTATTTTAACCAAAATGTGTGCTGCCACACCTCTCGTTGCATTCTTCTTTCGTCTTGTCACAAACTATCACGATATCACAAACAACACTTTCCTTAAAATGTGACAATATTTGCGCGCCACCCCCATAGAGTATACAGTATCTATTAGTAATAATTATTTGTAATTGGTGAGCTAGTTGCCATCAAATTCATGCCCTTCCCATTTTTGCATAACCTTACCATATTTGTGCACAAACCATTGTTATGCAGCTATACATCCCTTCTAGTGCCGAATTTCTAAAAAGGCAGTAAGAGAGAGCACCCAGAGCACAGCTGCCTAGGGGAGCAAACTCTTACTAAAAAGTAGGTTATTACTTTTTAAACATTTTTTTTAGGTTCTTAAAAACTAAATATCAAAGAATTTTTACTTTCTGCATAATCAAATAATTTTCTTCTCAATAATATTTTAAATATGTACTTTTAATTCATTTTTGTTTAGTATTTTATTATTTTTTCCCATTTTATATTTTTTAAATTATTTATTTAGTTTTTTCTCATTTTTGAGTTGTTTGTTAACGGTCTCTTGACTAGCTGTATAAACATTGTACGAAATATATCAAGGTTGAAACCCCCCCCCCCTTAAAAAAAAAAAAAAAGAAAGCGCATGAACTAAGGTTTTTGTGTGTTTTGTTTTTAAGAAAAATGAAAAGTCTCAATGTATAACACTAGTTGCTAGACACAGAGTGCCCAATCCGGCCAACCCTGTCATATATTCAAATTCAATTTGTTAAAAAAGGAAAAACAACCAACTCGGACAGCATGCAATTCGACTGCTAATGTGAGTTGTGACAGCACTGCTGCACCATAATAAAAACTGACAAGTCGTTCCTTTATCTCAGATCTCAGAAGAAAACGGAAACAAAAGCTATTCAAAAAATCCACAGATCGCTTGGCATGATTAAAGAAATGGCAACAACTTTTACTTGTTTCTTCCATCCATTCGTAATTAAACAGAAGGAAAAGCGTGACGAAAAACAATGCGCCCAGTGGGATTTGGTCCCATTTCACGAACATTTCGGAAGTGATAAGATATTCGGGCAAGTATTCCAGGCGACAGTCCCAAGTGTTCAGGCCATCATAACTACTTCCAACTCGACCTAAACAAGAAAAGAGAGGGGAAGGCGAGCCAAGAAATCGGCGTCTTTAGAACTTTCCGCATGTCTGACCCTAGACATCATTAGGTACTGGGGCACACAAGGGGATTTCTGTGTTCCCCGTCATTCTTTTTTTCTCCTCTCCCTCAAGGGGGGGGGGGCAAAGGAGGGGCGGTTTGCCTGCCCCCATCCCGTTGGCGAGACTCACGGTATTCCACGCACCGCCCGAAATTAGCTCTCTCGAAGAGAAGTGGGAAAAAAAGCATTCCCGAGGCCTTTAGAAACCGCAATTCCATTTCTCCGAACTCGGAACTTTTTTCGTGATGAGGTCGTTTTGGGACGTTTTTTTCCTGCTTTTGAAAATTGTTCTTCCCCTCTATATAACTACTCTCTTTTCAGCATTAACCGTCTCTCGCAATCGCGGGTCTTTTTTTCCAATGCTTATCGTTTCAAAAAGTTTATGATCGGGAACTTGTCCAGAAATTAACTAATCCCGTCACAACGAATACCAATACAACGAAATATACGTTCCAAATAACTAAATTCTTCAGTCCCGATTTTATTATTATTATACCATTTGAATTCCATTACAATGAAATTTCCGTCCCAACGAACAAAATTTGCTGTCCATTGAAGTTCGCTGTAACGGCATTTCACTGTACAAGAGTCAAGAGGTTTGACAAAGAATAAAACCTACAACCTACACAAACTTTTACTTCAAAGTAAAAAGACAGCACGGACGTTCACAACGTTCACACGCGTAATTTTGGACGGGGGGGGGGGGATTTCGTTTCAAGACTTCGATTTACAGGAACTTATGGGCCATCTTTTTTTTTCCTTTTTTAAAAAATTAAATTATATTTTCATCAGATGTCAAATCTTTATCGGATAACAAAACCTTCTCGGAAATCGAGATATTTACCAGTATACCTACACTGTTTTAAACATTCAATGCAGGATAAACAATGCAGGAAAATATACTCAGATATGTATACTCAACAATACAGGAAAATTCGAGAAACTATTCTAAAAAGTGGCATGCAACTCAAAAACCGTAATCGTTCAAACTTATTAACGTGTGTTAAACCAGGGGCGCCCACCTGAAGGGGGGCATGTCTCAGACTGCGCCATTGAAATTTTTAGGTGGCGTTAAAGGGCATTTTTCTTTCTTTTAGGGGGGGTGCGCCCTTGCTGGGGGTGAGCACCCTTGGTTAAAAAAACCCTCTCAGAGTCTTGTGTTGTCACCGCTCCCACCTCATCCCTGCTTCGGAAAATCTTTATCCTTTTTTTGTGTTGACTACCGGAAGAGTCAGTGTTTCCACGAAATAAGCTTTTCTTGGGACGCCGGATATTTGTTTTTTTTTTTTTTGTTAAGAACAAATTTTATATGTCTAAGAGTTTCAAAAAATCTAAAAACAAGTAAGAAATACAATATTAAATTTTTTTTAATTGCCGTTTTTATGCATTTATATTATACGCACTAACGTCAAAAAAAGAAAAAAACTGCAAATGTGCATTTGCATATAATCCGGGCTTTAGTGATAATCAGCAAGAGGCATACACTAAATTCCCCCTGTCCTCCCTCCACCCCTTCTCATTTTGTAATTTATGCCAAGCAATAAAAATAAACAACTTTTGCTACACACATGGACACAACGGTAGTATTGTATAGACACAACGGGTTTTTTACTTCCTTTTACAAAAAAGGAAGTACTGTTTTCGCGAAAAAAAATTTTCACTCAAAAATCGACCTTAATTTGCATTTTACTCACCACCGAATGAATATTGAGTTTTTTTTTTTTTTTTTTTTTCCCCCGACTCGACCACACGTGGATAAGTGCCTATGAACGTATAGACACGCGAAACATCCATAATGACGATTCCCGAGTTAATTATACAACGAATTTTCTCGTGACGTCTGTATGTACGTATGTATGTCGCATAACTCAAGAACGGTAGGTCCTAGAAATTTGAAATTTGGTACGTAGACTCCTAGTGGTGTCTAGTTGTGCACCTCCCCTTTTGGTTGCATTCGGGTGTCTCTAAAGGGGTCTTTTGACCCTTTTTGGGGGGAAATCATTGTTAATTTCGATGTAAATCCAAGTGGTGTTATAATTTAGCGGACACTTGGCGATATATCGCCAGTCTTTTGGTCGCCAAGTTTTGTCACCAACTTGGCGATTTTTTTTTTTTAAATCTGTTTCAATTTGGCCACTGTTGGTGATATTTAGAAAGTAAACTATTGAATCACATTAAAATTGTTAGTAATGGGGAAAAGATATTAATGTCATGTGATGCATACATCAGCTCGTTTTCCCGGTTCTAATGTTAAAGTAAGATAATATTTCTAACCCCATCTCCAAATAAATTTTCCAAAAAAGTTTATTTTTTGCCTCCAAGTAAGACTTGAAAGATCGATAGTACTACCGATTCACCAATCTGGCATCAATTTCGCAACATAACCTACGGGGAAACAATACCGAAGTTAATCCAGAAGGTGCACGAGAATCGGGCTGAATGTCTCATGGAACCCTGGGCTGCAAATCGATAGTGGAAAACGTCAGGCGCAGAAGTACTGCTGGTGCGATTCTATCAATACATCAACCAGTAAGTTTCTGCTTGTAATGAATGAGTTCAGTCCTTGTCTTCCGCGCTAAATGGGATATTCTACTGCGTTTTGTTTATATTATAATAACATAGTATTGATTCCGATATCCAACTGACGAGTTGAGGTTTTAGACCTTCAAAGCTGTTTTTTGACAGAAAAGGAGAACAGCGATGCAAATTTTATCAAATCAAGAAGAATGTGGTTGTGCCGAAAGGATTTTTTGAAGAAATATTGCTAAATACCAAAAATAACAATATTTAAAAATAATAAACAAATTTAAATTGTTGAAAAGGTCTAGCTAGTCATCAAAAGAACTAACGAACCAAATCAGTTGCAAAAAAAAAAAAAAAAAAAAATTCTGTTGATATTTTTCTGTTGAGAAAAATTAAGATAGTTGTAGCTTTGTATTGTTATCTGCGATAGCAAAATTTCCAAAATACGTAACTACACAGCGTGGTGGGGAGGGGGCAGAACACAGAAGTATTTAGTTAGTATTCGTTAACATTAAAGATAGCATTAGAAACATGAATAAAAATTAACAAAAATACGCGGTTCTAAAATTTAAAAAAAAAACGCACATAAACTAAATCGTAAAAAAAAATCCATTCATACTTTGTTTACGTTGATTATTGATTCTATTCACATTCGAACACGTAGTTTCCTGTGGCATCACAAATGAGGCTTCATTTCCAAAATTAATTTAGATTCTGGTCATCAGTACCATGCATATACTTAAGGCATGCGCAGCGCACTCAAGCTGAAGAAAAATGAAATGAATATATTTTGTTTCATGATGAAATTGCGATTTGTTCCGCACTACTGCTCATGGGAACACATAAAAAATCCTTTGCACCATAACACTAGCGAATTCTTGATTAAAAGAAATCCCCCCCCTCCTCAACCCATGTGGGGTTTAATAGCCACACGCATTACTTCGTCTGCATGGCACATGGTAGTGTTTTTAACCGGTCAAAATTTTACGTAATTAGCAGGGGGCAAAAACTTCATTTTTTTAATTATATTAGAACAGACACACAAAAATAAACGACAGGGCACAGAATATGAACAACAAGGGAGTTAGGTGCTTTCGGAAGTTGGGTTTATTTAGCTGCCACTAATTTTTAATTATATTTTTTAAAAAAATGTTAGTTCAAATTTTTTTATTTTCTGCTGCCCGAAAAAAAAATGTTTATTTTTTTGGAGTCGACTAAGTTTGAAATTATTGATTTTGACCCCAAAGCAATGTAAGGATCCACGGGTTCAGCGAGGTGGGTTTGAAAGTTGAAAGAATGATTCGAAGACGGGCTGGGTTTCAAGGTGGGTTCGATGAGGGTCACCCCCCCCCCTTTCCAGGAACAATTATTTTTAACACACATTTCCAATCTCAACACTGTACTTTGTATACATCACACCACCCACTCCCCCCAGAACAGGGCCCGACTAACTAAAAGTGAGGTCCAAGGCCCGCAATAATTTGGAGGCCCCCTGAAGGCTATTATTTTAAAAATGTGTGTATTTTTTTGAATAGTTGTAATGCTATGTAATACTATAGTTGTAATTCTTTAAGTAATTTAGGGCCCCTTAGGAAGAGGGGGTCCCAGGTCCACGCCTCGGTAATCAGGCCCTGCCACAGAAGGTAATTCTAACAGCGGCAGTGGAAGTGGAAGGATCCGATCCATTTTCTTAACATACCTTCCAGTAAAAGTTTTTGAAAAGAAGAAGAAACGTCAATACATCGCGAAAATATCGTTTCCAAAAAAAAATGAAGTCTAAATATAAAATTTAAAAGTATGGCTATAAGATTTGGAAATGTGTATCGATCGGTCTTGCCCCCCCCCCCCCTTCTTTAATGATTTGGGAGGGAAAAGTCAGGTTCAAACATTTTTTATTTGAAATATTCGCCCTCACTGTCTTATGGTGTCCAGCAGATATGAGACGGGCTCAGCCCGGGCCCGAAGCGGGCTCGGGCTTTAGAACCGGAAATAGGTTTCGGGCTCGGGCTCAAGCACAGATATTCAATCGCCAATCTCCATACAAATTCAAAGCAAATAAACATTTTCCTACTGTGAGAAAATGAAAGGAACATTTAAATCAGTTCAATCAATGTCAAATTTACCCCCCCCCCCCCCCAAAAAAAAAAATTAATAAACTAACGCTTATTTATAGTGTTTCTTTGCGATTACTATTGCAATATGTCATACAGTAATGCATTTGAAGTGGAGCATTTTTTAAAAAATTAGAAACTTCTGTTAATGAAGAACATTTGCCGTAACATTTTTCATTAACCGAGAGATCATGTCAGACTGTAGAAGGCTCAGTTTTTGATATAAGAAAGTTTCCTTCGGGCTCGGGCGGACTCGGATTTTGGTCCGAGACAATATCACTCGGGCTCGAGCGGGCTCGGTTACAAATTTTCGGGCATGGCCGGGCCCGGGCTCTCAAAAATGAGCCCGAACTCATCCCTAGTGTCCAGTAGTTGGGGCCGTTGTCACCAGACGACCCGGACTGGATCCGCGACATGGGTCAAGGGTTCATCATTTCTCCCTTGACGTATAGCAAAGCATCACACAAAAAGGTTGGTAGGAAATTACATGGATGTAGGAATAGCCTTCATGTGAAATTGTAGCAGAAAAGGCCACTCCATTTACGTGTTCAATTCTTTCTTTTTTTGACTTGAAATATCTTTTTTCAATTCTGAATAGTTGGGGGAATTAATTGAAGGGCTCGGGACAAGAATGTAATAAGCAACATGATGTAAATTTTTCTTTTGGCCAATTTCCAACTGATAAAAAATATTTGTAGAATTTTTCAAAGGTCTATATTCTGCAATACTAAAACCAGGATATGTTTTTCTCCAAATGAACTAATCCAGTGTCATGTCTATTTCAATGTTAGTTATGATAAACAAAAATTTTGATCGATAAGTCACTTCTTGTGGCTTGTCACATTTCTGCCCCGAGATCTTCAATTGTTTTAAAAACTAAATATACACGCTTTTATAGCAATGTGATCTAAAAAGTAAAAAAATAATCTTTGAATGTAAAACATGTTCAGCAGCGATAGGATGTTTTACAGCTGACAGCAGCAACTTTTTTTTTTTTTTTTTTGACTCAGATTTTAAAAAGAATACACGTGTTAATCGCAAAAATATCGTTAAGACAGAAAAACTATAAGAGAAAAAAAAATCAAAAACTGAATGTAAGATTAAAGTGTGGCTAGTAGGCTAGGAACTGTGTATCGGTCGGTATTCCCTTGTAAATACATACAGGTGAAGCTAATAAAAGCATGTTGAAAAGAAAAACGCTCCTCCGTCGAAGAAATTTGAAGCGTATATAAAATCATGAAACTTCATCAATAAACTTCAATGGAAACAACTTTCGACGTAAATGACATGCACAACGATGCAATCTTTATGTCTATTAAGGGTAGGGCCCGATAAAAATATCAGGGGGTTCAAGGCTAAATGCGTTTTCGGGGCCCATGTGTAGTCAAACCCTACAATTTTGCCATTGACTGAAACAGTTTTAGCCATTTGGGGGCCTATTCAACAGTCAGGCCCTGATCAAGGGTTCTTTTAAAAAATTTAACATTAGCGTGTATGGGAGAAATTCAATAATTGTTACCAAAGAAACTTGCACAAAAAAACTTCAACATTAAAAAAAATAAATAAAAACTCGAGAAAATATAAAATATTTTTAGATGAAATATCTATTCTTCCCCCCCCCCCCCTCCAATAATATCATCCTGAATAAATGATTCTAAAAGCTAACGTAGATGACATTTATTAATAAAATTTCACTCATCAACGAAAACGCCAATTCAACTGAAAATTTTCGCCTTCGCTGAAGCAACGAAAACAGCAAAACGTAAACCAAAATCTTCCAAATTAGAGGGCTAGCCGACGAAAAATTACAGGCTAGGAAATATTAAAATGCTCTAAGGTCCAAATTATGAAGTTTAACCTGTGGCGCCCACTAGCGGAGTTCACGATATTTCGCTTCTTTGCCCCTTTGAAAGCGGTCGGTATTGGAACTAATTACAAGGCAGTGAGACCAAGGCTTGCCGCCTAGCTCGCTCTACGCGCTTATTACGCTTTTTCCCCTCCGTAATATTCTCCTTTTTTTTCCTCCGATCTTACTACATTATTATGTGATGCTTTTTATTTTTGTTTTCGACTTAGCTGCTCCGGTTGATGATGGTAAAACCTGTTTGGGGTGGTGGCACTTTGCTGTTGAGACTATTTTTAAATATTTTCTTTTTGCACTCGCAGCCCCCCCCCCCCCCCCCGGCATCATTTATAATGCATTAGACCAGAAGTTCTCTCTCTACCTTCCAGCCGCGGAACATTTTGTACAAAAGGAACTCCTAACGGATAGCAGCTTTTGGAAATTGTTTTTCCTTTTGACACTCTACTAGCCTTTTTTTTTTTTTTTTTCGGCGTAAAAATTTCTCACTGATAGTCAATCGCTTAAAAAAAAAATAGATCCAAGCAAAATCAAGAGTGAATCCGTTTCTATTAGAACTTGTCGTATTTCTACAAACAATATTTTTACAGCACTTTCTCTTTGCATAGCTTTTCGGTTACGTTCATGATTTTTTACTCTGGGCGAAAGAGAGAAAAAAAAAAAGGAGGAGGGGACTATTAAGCTTAAACAAACAAAAGAAAGAAAGAAAGAAAAGCAAGACTAACTGCTGTTGAAAAAAAGTTCAAATTGGCTGTGTAATAGCCTTATTTATGAAATTCCTGTAATGATCAGAAAATTTTCCTCGCCTGTTGTGTCTTACTTTTCTACCTGAATCAAATGAAATACTTTTCAGACATAAGAGAGTTGGTAATCATTTTTTTTTTTTTTTTTTACAACAGGCATATTAATGTTGCTTAGCGAATTTAATTTTCATTTCTTTCTTCATCAGAAAAGTTAGAATTATTGTATAAAGCTTTACGTGAGTATAATTTTTTTTCTTTTCCTCAGATTCGTGTATTTACTAATTATTTACCTATTTATTAAAAAACCTTTTGGGAGCATTTTATTTTTGTCCTTAATTTGATTAATTGATTATTATTATCGTTATTTTATTTATTTTAGCGAAAATATCCGGCAACAATTTTGCAAAAATAATTTATCTTTCAACTTGAAACATACCGAGCTAACATAAAATAAAAAACTTAAAACGAACTGTTTACTTTTTACTACACTATGAGCAGCTGGTGTATAACAAAGGAATTCCATCGTCTGAAGAGATTTATGCTAATGTACGTTTATAATTATAAGAAAGGCTCCCATTTAGGATCGTTAACTTTTTCGAAGGGTTCATACTGAAGCATAGTTACACTAATAATTTCCCCACTACTCCCCCCCCCCCAAAAAAAAAAAATCCAAGAAGTTAGAAATTCAGCCCACAACAAACTTCTAAAATCTAAAGAAAAAAAAGTTAAACACATAAGATACAAATCGAACAAAACATAGAACAAAAAGTCTTTGTTTCCGTTTAGGGGGAAAAAGCAGCATGCATGGCTGGATGCATCAGCACAATTCAGTGACTCACCGAAAAAAGTCCAATTTATTTTGTACCCTCCCCCCCCCCCCATTCCGTTTTTCTTTTCCTTCAGTGCTATCTTTCTTTTCTACTATTGATTGTGGACTCGATAAATTATCATTAACGGAGCTGTTTTCCCGTTTTGGACTGGAAGTGCAGAATGTTTGAAAGAACAAAAAACAAAAGCAAATATTTTTTTTTTAATGCATAGGGAGGAAAACGTTTCGGTTTTATTTTGAGCTACATAAATTTTGCAGGTTAGTTCATTTTTCATTTTCACAGTACTAACTATGTGTACGCATGATAAAAGCCAGTCCGACCATTAGGGGGTCAGAAGTCAGACATTTTCCCCAATTTTGAAAAACTTATTTTTAAAAAATAGAGCAACAGAAATATATAAAGATCAGATATGTACTAATGCTTCGCTTTTTTTTCCCCTTTTGTATTTTCCTTTTTTTAGTTCAGTTTCACTGAACAAACATGATTACTTTGTTTTCGCTGTAAATAAAGCTTTTTTTTTTTAAATAGCGGCCTAACTTCAAATTTCAGTATTTCATTGATGTTTGTAGAAAATCAAAAAGACGTCCCTTCAAATACCTCCCAAACTCAGCTTTTGTAGATGCTGCCATTAACCAGTTCACGTTATTTCTGCGTATTTTTATAAGTGAGGTCGATCATATAAAAGGGGCGGAAGGAGGTCAAAAGGCAGTTTTCGGGCCCAAGTAATTCTGGAGCGATATATTCGAAATATAAATCCCAAAAATGCAGTCCAATGTTATATTTGACCCCTTAAGTTTGGGGGGGGGGGAGTAATAACCCTTCTCTTTGGATCTGTGCCAGCATTGATAGAGAATCATTTTCCTAGACAACCCACCCATAGCCTATAACGGGGGTCTCCAACCGCGGGCCGCATCCGACAAGCGAATGAATTTTGTCCGTCCCGTAGAATGCTTACAAAATGATCTATTTTTCTTTTTCTTTTAGTTGATTCCATATTTTGTTTTAAGCATTTGAAAATAAAACCAATCCTACAAAATTTTAAAAACTACCACTGAGAGCTTAATTAAAAAAAAAAAAATCATGGAGGCTGGGGGAAGGGAGGTTGGCGTTAACTGGACTGACGGAATTGCTGACCCGCCTTGCCGCTAAAAATTTTTTCAATGTGGCTCTTCAGGAAAAAAGGTTGGAGACCTCTGTTCTAGAGAAATGGAAAACAACTTGTTTCATGCTCTATCCAAGAACTAAAGCAATTAAAAAGCATTTCCGGTCGATATGCGCAGAAGAGAGAGAGAGAAAGTAAAAAGGAAAGATAAAAGCAAATTACAAAATGAACAAAATTTAACTCTTTCTTTGAATAATCAGTGAAGCACAGACCACCCTAGTCGACTACAATAGCATCTGGATATGTTCCGAAGATATTCGGAATCCACCACCCTTTGAGACATTCTTTAGAATAACAAACCCACCAACCTTCGCGGGAAAGAAATGTCGGAGTGGAAAAGACACGGTCGATTGTGAAAGAGGGGGGTCGGGGGGGGGGTCTTTAAAAAGAGCCGGGGATAGAGACGGCCCGATCGATAATTTATCACGCTGTCCGAGATCCGGGAAGGACAAAATAAAAAGAAAAATAATTTCCAAAATCCCTCCCATTTTCCCCGGAAGCTGCGATCGAAAGTTGCCCAGGCGGCAAATAAAAGCAACCCGTGGGGTGAAACGCGTTAAAATGATCGATGAATACTCAAGATTCGCCAGTGTCGTCCCCCCGTCTTTTTTTTTGTCGATGCCACCGCGCTTCGGGTAAAAGAGTTATAAAAATAAAGATCATACCCCCATGTTTTTCTGGCACTTCTTTTAGTCTTGCTCCACTGTTCTCTGTGGCTTGCAAGTCTCAAGTTTACAACGAACAGTAAACACCTGATTATCTCTTCAGTAACCTGCCGAAAAACTTTTTGAGAACTTAACTTGTTTTGGATGCGGTCCAAAAACCCAAAATCGTCGGAAATCACGTGACTTCTTTTTTATTTTGTTGTTTAGAAATGGTGGCCAGGGGAACGCAGAACTTAATTTTTTTTTTTTTTTGGGGGGGGGGGCAGAAACTTTTACTTTGCCGAATAGAACTCCAAACTTTGCCGAATGGTCAGACAAAGTTTGCTGAATGACGACACTGCGAATGAGACTTCAAATTTTGCCAAATCGTCAAGCAGAATTAGCCAAACAAGGAAATTTTTGAGAGATAACAGAGCCCTCTCGTAACCTCCCATCGGGCTCCCCTGGTGGTGGCGATATATGATGCACGCTGCACATGCGTATAAAATTTCAAGATTATACCAGGATAGTTACTTAGGTTTCAAAGCCAGGGAGCCATTGAATCCCCGCCCCCCAAAATGATGGGAATAAACGCTGGAGATGTGGTTAAAATTGGAGGAGAATGGGATTTGGTTAGTTTTACGGTATATTCTGTGTATAGGACATGCACATTTGGAAGTTTTGGGGCCCATCAGAAATGACTTTTACGGCCCCTCCCCCCTCGATCTTTTCCACCTTACATCCCTGCATATATTTCACCCCTCATTTCAAAGTATCGGGTCCCCTGCAGGCTCGGCCCAACAGATATCCCTCACCCCCTCCCATGTGCACGCCCCTGAGGAGAACGCCCTCCCCCCTAGATATGCGCTAGAAATATATCCACGATACGCCACTGTATTTGGAAACCTTGAATGAAGTTGAAATCAAGCGAATAATAATACGTGGACACACATTAATAATACACATAGCAATTTCTAACCACAAAGATCTACTAGCTCAACCCCCCCCCCCCCCTTTTTATTGCTAGTGCTGCATTGAAATTTATTTTTGAATATCGCTCACCAGCGGCAATAGTGGCAAGACTAGCACAGCTCAAAATTTTGAAAAATCGTAGAAATAATTTATTTAAAATCTCAATTAATGCATCTTCTTGCCATAATACTGGCGAAAATCCTAACCGGTGCGTGGCGTACAAACAATACAATTACAATTATACAATTTTTAATAATGACACAACATTAGAAATGCATAATTTACAAGAAAGTGTTTCGAATTTTAAAGCAAAATATTTTTATTCAGACATCAGATTATTGATAGTTAGTTACAAGTACAAGAGGTCACAGCGGTTTCTCAAAAAAGTACTTATTTGGCAAGTTTTTATATTTCAAAATTATTATTATACATATACACTAGTGGTACCCGCACGGCTTTGCCTGTAATAGAAAAATTGAAAGGTCTTTTGGTTCGCCTGTACATTTACAAATAATGTATGATGAATTTTCTCGCCAATTAGCTTGTACCCATATTACGGTACCACATTATGATAATTTCGTATCTCGCCAATTGCCTTGTGCCCATGTTACGGTTCCATGTTATGATAATTTTGCAATTTACTCGTCCATCTAATGATATTTTTGTTCTTAAAATTGGAATAGAAAAAGAACCACATCGAATTTTCGAAAAATCGCTTCGAGGTGCACACCCCCATGCTACAAACTAACTTTGTGCCAAATTTCATGAAAATCGGCCGAACGGCCTAGGCGCTATGCGCGCCACAGAGATCCAGACAGAAAGACTTTGAGCTTTATTAGTAAAGATATCTTTTCCCAAAATACGCTTTTCGGTGCTACAACAACGAAGGTGATGCATCCTCATTTGAGTTACAGTAATCACATTAACCAAATCCTAAAGGTGTCCTTAAGTGTTTTCATTTAAATCTAAAACATCCAAATATCATTTGTGATTCAAGTAATCTCTGTGTTCAGAATTTTGCTCGGCTGTGGTGTGAGAGTCTTAAAAATGTCCATCATACCATTACGTATTTATTTTCTTAATTTTTTCTATTTTTTTATTTTCTCGAAATGAAAAAAAAAAAAACATATTTGTGTTTCAAAAAAAACTCACGCGATTTTACAATGGAATGATGAGAAAAAAAAAAAAAAAAAAAAAACTGAATTGTGAATGGTGTTCGTAAGCTTCAGTTTTTCTTCTTCTTTTTTTTTTTTTTAAACTTTACTTTAAAAAATTTCACGCGAACAAGTTTCATGCAAACGTTTAAACTTATAAATGTATTAAATCAACTGCCAAAAACCAAAATTTATCAATCAGTTAATTTTAAGCACAAAGCATAACTCAATAACCCCCAATTATTGAAAATATTCATTAAAGAAAACAACGAAAGAAAAAAGTCTCGTAATAACAACACATCGAAAGTCAAAAACTTCCTTGTATGCGTTAACGAAAAGATTTGAGCAAAGCACAAAAACACAGCAACTGAATTCATTCAACTTGAAAAACCGCTTCAGAAAAAAGAAAATAAAAAATAACAAGGAAATATGGAGAAAAAAAAAAAGAAAGATAATGCCAGTTTATCATCCATTCACATTCTCTTTGAAGTGCGCCGACATGCTTCGACGATAACCATGAAAGATTCTGCCTGCTTTGAGCAAACGCCGACCGACACTGGACGATTATTATTGTTCATTCAGAATGAATTCGACTCGGGTATCACTCAAGATGGCGTCTGAAATGATCGCATCCACTTTTGCCTTTTAAGTTTCTTTTGTGAATAATCCGGGACTGTGCAGGAATGTTTTAAGAAGTAGGTCTTGCAACGTGTGCGGCAGCCAAATGAAACACTGAGGATGTTTCCTCCTTCTTATCATTTCGGCGGTTTATCTTCAAAAATTGTATTTTTCTATACAAACCAAGTCGTTTTTCATTCACGTTTTACTACCCTCTCTGGTTTGTAATATAACTCAAAAATATGAATTTTCAGGTCAGGGACATAGCGGGGGGCTGAAGAGAGAGAGAGAGAAACAAAATTTAACAACTTAGCCAAATCAAAATTTTTTGCAAAAAAAAAAAAAAAAGCAATATTTATTTACCTATTTTCTGTGTAGCTACGTATATCTGCGTCAATAAAAATGTTTGTATCCATTGATAAATCTATGTGTTTGTGTATTATATCTATCAATTTCTGTGATTTATGTGTCTGAGTGGTAAAAAAAAGACCCCCCCCCCCCTCTCTTTTTTTTTTTGTTAACACTAGTTTGAAGTTACACAAATTAAATGCAAAAATTAATGCGAACACAATTATTTAGGGGGGAGGGGGATTGGTTACGATTGTCGGCGGCGGATTGCAGCTAACTTATAAACCTAACTTTACTTCACTATCATTAAACTTTTTAATTGAAACCTTATAAATACATAATAAACATAACGCATTAATGTTAATGTTTGAGATTTTATGAAAATTACACTGAAATAAAATTACTATTTTTACAATTACAATTAAATACTTTTGCTAGATTGAACTCTTGTTTTTCAAGATAAGAAACGTCCCCTGTTTCTAATACAGGAGGGAGGGTGGGGAGAGGCTAGGTTATCCTCTTATAGTAGTACGATAATTCTGGTCTCAAAAAAATAGAAAATTTTTTAAATTGTGTGTAAAAATAATTAATTTGACTGTACAAAACAAAAATTCAATAAAAGCAGAGAATTTTGGTTTTATTTGTTTTCAATAAAAAATGTTGGCTCGTACGCTTCCAATGAGTCAACGAAAACTAATTTCACGTGACAAAAATTAAAGAAGTTATTTGCTTCGTCTGCAGAAAAGGAACACTCCACAAAATAAAGATTAAAATCTAAACGTATCATTGGAACTTGGAACATATCATTATAAAAATGGTGTAATTTTCAGAGCATCATTTATTTTTGAAATTAATTAATAAGAAAAATATTTGTACCCAAAAATTAATATAACAAAGCTTTTTTTTTTTTTTTGCTAAATATAAAAATTACTTGATTTTTAAAATTTAGTAATTTTAAACAAGTATGAAATTTTTACTCTCCAAAGAAATTCTCTTATACCGAATTACATCATGGATCAATCTATGAATTTAAAAAAAAAAAATTGGTTATCATTTAATGTCTTGAGAAGAAAAAAAATAGCAATTTTTTTCAGGAAAAATAAATGAAATAAAGTAAATTTTAACACATTTAATTTAAGCAAATCAAAGTTAAAAGGGGAAAAAGTACAGATCCATAAAATAGGTTTGTAAATACAACTGAACATTCAGGATAAATTAAATTTCGTTTGAAAACTAAGAATGTTCGAAAAGAAAGAGAGAATAAGGAAAGGAAAAGAGAGAGAAACATTATTTTAAAATTTCGCTAAGTACTTGAGCATCAGAAATGAAGAAATACCTTTGTGTACATAAGTTTTAAAAAATATATCACAACGTGAAATCGCACTAGTTTCCAGAGAACTGCAAGCAGTTCTTACATTTCATCTTCATTTGCAGTTCTCTATAAATTTGTGCGATTTAGCGTTGTGATATTTTCTTTTACTTGAGCGCCAACCCGTCGATGTAAATATAGTAATGGATAAACATAAGATGTATTTTCACTGCATTTAAATTGGGAACAAATAACAGGCTAGGAAAATCTGATAATATGGATCATTTATGTAAACAAACATCAGGGAAAATATCACTTACCAAAGGGCATTCCGACATTGTACGTCCAGCTTTTGCTAAGGCAGATGGTAACTTGAGAGTAAATTTAGGTATTTTGCCCAGAATGCTCGACATTTTGAAACCAAAGCCTCCACCACATGACGTGGAAAGGCGACTACGTTCCCACCAGGCCGTATTTTGTCTTTGCAGTCACTTGGGAACAGGTATTGCTTCGACGTCCTGTGCTATTCACAAAAAAATCACAAGGGATTGTGTTTATTTCGATATCCAATAAGAGAAGCTCTAGTATTGCGCCTGGAGGGAAGAGAACGCTTGCGTCCCTGCTGATCGTCGAATGAATGGGGATACGTTTTGCAGCAGCGGTGCTTCGCTTACGATGGTGGCATCCATCCAAGCTGCTCAAGGGTTGCCTTGCGTGCTTGGCAACGCGCTTCGTCGCCAAGAGTGGATTCCGTTTATGTTGCACTGCGCTTTGAGAAAACCGACCCAGCGGTGTCGTAAAATGCTGTTCCCTTTTTATCAGGTGCTAGGGAGAATTTCCGAAAGAGCAGTTACGTTCTCCTGTAAATCTAATTTTGTGGAGCGTCTTGTGTATTTGGAGAAGTGTAGGTCATAAAACTGAAGACGTTAAATCAGTGACAGCTTGAGCGTTGTTCCAAGCTGTTATTTTTAATTGAAATAGACATAGAGAAGAAAAAAAATGTTTGAATTTTGACGTCTTGAATTCTCAATGTGTATGCTTTTCGCAATCACGGATTAGCGATAGGACACTACTCGTTCAGTTTCTTGTTTTTACAAATTTGAATGGAGAAGTAATCCCCACCCGTGCCGTATATTATGACTAGTGGTTTTTCTAGATTAGGTAATACGAGGCATATTCATTAGGAAAATAATGGTCAATAGGATGCGGTAGTAAAGACCTTGTTATTATGGCAAATTTGCACGTCTATGTTCATTATGAAAATTAAATTACAGTGTGTACTTAATACCTTTATGGCATTTCTTATTAATCTTTAATGGTAGGGGTTAGTAATCTGGAAATTTTGCAGTAATATGAAGATTTGCTTTTTTAAGAGATAATCTATGTTGATGTTTTTCCTGGCAAAACGTAAGTTAAGCCTTGAATGAACGCACACGATTTGTAACCATAGCAAAAAAAGTTGTCCCCTTAATAAATATTAAAACTAGAAAATCGCCCGTCTAGGTATGAGGCATGGCCGTATCCAGAGGGAAGGCCCGATGCCCCCCCCCCCAAAAAAAACCCCAAAATGTTTAGTACCGTAAAACAGAAAAAGTTTTTTTTCTTTTTTTTTTTTTTAATTTCTAATGCTAGAAAAGAAAAATAACAAAGTATACTTAAAATTTAGACCCTCAATTAGGACTTCCTGCTCTCTTTCCCAAGTCAATTCAGGGCCGTCCAGGCCCCCTTGTCAGTTTGGTAGACTTGCCCTCCTGCAGGCTGCAGGGACCTCGAGGGTTACTCTATTATTGGTTACTATTTATATGAGGGGGAGCTTAAGTTATTCTCGTCGTCATGGCAATCTGAAAAACCAGAGAACATCAACTTTGGTCAAGCGAAGATATTAAGCAATTCGTGATTGCTCAAAAATTGTGAGACGTTTTCTAGGTTCGTTGAGAAAGCTTTCTGTCGAATTCACGATACACGACGATAACGCCATAATAATGCTCAGTAAAAATTCAAATCCAACAATCCCTCCTTTCATCCAATGCTTTAAAAGAAATATATAAGGATATTGTACATCAGAGAAGCTTCTCCTTGAGCCCCTCCCCCTCCCTCAAATACTAAAAACCTTCCAAAATCACGAAAGCCGCCCCTAAAAAAATACGTTTAAAAACAGACCCCTCCCCCCAAAAAAACTTGATGGCACAGTCTGCGTCACGACCCCTACCCTCTTCGTATGCACCCTCGGTTGTTCATAATTATTTATTTATCAGAGACGGAACAAAGATCTGGCCTAGTCATCAGCTGTGACTTGGCCTGTGACAATTTCTGACGTGAATATTCTTTTTACAAGTAGTAATGCACAATAATTTTAACTATAACAATAAAGCATAATAACATTTTAAAAACTTGCGTTTATCGAGCCCTTGGAATACAAAGGTATTCAATAATTAATAATATTTAATTTGAAAGTAGCTGAGAAATATTTTTTTTAATTAGTTTTCGACAGTTTCATAGCAATTTACGGCTTTGCCCGTAGTAGAAAATTAAAAGGTCATTTGGTTCGCCTGTATACTTACAAATAGTGGATGATGAATTTCTCGCCAATATGCTATGTTATTGCTCGCCCATGTAATTGTAATTTGCTCGTCCACGTTAAGGTAATTTGCTCGTCCATGTTATGGTAATTTACTCGTCCGTGTTATGATAATTTGCTCGATAAAATGTTCTCAAAATTGGAATAGAAAAAGAACAAAATCGAATTTTCGAAAAATCGCCTCGAGGTGTCCACCCCTATGCTACGAACTAATTCTGTGCAAAATTTCATGAAAATCGGCTGAACGGTCTAGGCGCTATGCGCCTAAGAGACATCCAGAGATCCAGACATACAAACTTTCAGTTTTATTATTAGTAAAGATTAACTTTCTTCTCAGGGGCTAGAGATGTGCAAAGTTCAAAAACATGAAGCAAGTTGAGAGAATCCTGGGGATATTCCCCTCATATTAAAAATATCATCAAAACCGGCCTTTTTTCCCCTCTAGGGGTTTGTTTTACAATTTTTTTCTTTCTTTTTTTTTTTTTTTGTCATAAAATCAGAGTATAGGACTCACTCTAGAGCCCTACGTCCGAAAAAAATTTCACATTGTCGAAAAAGATTTTAAAAATATTGGAAGCATCGTATGCTGCACAATCAGAGTCGCATCGCATAGAACCTTCCCGTATTACTCAACTTACAGTCACAGATGTAGTTAAGATAAAAAATGAACCTAGGTTTGCTTATAATATAGAAATAATTTTTATTTATATTACGAGAGATGGGGACGCACCGCCCCCATTGTTTTTCAATAGATCAAGAAGCAATAAACAATGGTTTATCCTTTTTTTTTTTTTTTTTTGAACAATGTGAACATTTTTTTTTCTTTTGGACATGGGGGTCATAGGAGTGAATCCGATACTAAGTGAAAACATGGGGTAGTTTTCGAAATGTTAAAAGAATTTTTTTCTGAAAGAGCATGCAGCATTGCAGCATGATTAAAAACATAGGATCAGACCATTTTTTAAATAATTTGACAAAGTTTAATATTTTTTTAAAAGTTGCGAAGATTCAATTTCTTTTTTTTTACGCTTCTGTACTGACGTCACAAATGATGAACTGCCATTCAGTGTTGCCATTAGCGCAGAGCACAATATTTAATTCACTTCTTCATTCTCGTGTATTGGCAACGATATGGTTGATAGCAAGTGAAGAGCGCAATATTTAATTCGTTTCTGAATTATCATCTGGAAACGCGATTGGCAGCAAGCGTAAACATTCAGTTCGCCAGTGGAGTGCGCGCCAAAGTTCATCACTTGTGACGTCATAAAGACCACGCCTTATTTGAAAAATCGGACATTTTAAGAAATTAATTAAAAATGAAACGTTTTGAATATAAAAGATTTTCCGCGCTCCATGTTTTTTTTTTTTTTTTTCGTTTTTTGTTCTTTCTTCATAAACTGCAATTTTCAAAACGAATTTCCAATTTGTTCATTTTGAAAAAGATAAATTATCTTAATTATTTAAGTTTGCCCCATTTTCCTCTACTTTGCAATGTATACATGATGATACACATTGTAACATAAAAGCCAAATTTAGCCTGATTATGGTAATACGGAAGCATCAAAATATTAATACTTCGCTAATACAGTATAAGCAATATAGTAGGTGGGGAGGGGCAACAAATAAAGTTCTTGGATGCCCCCAGTGTCCTCCAACTCTATAATCGGTCCCTTTGCATGACCATGAGAAAAGAGAGAAGGAAGGGAATTTTTACTCTCCCATCCCTTTTGTACGTAGACATACTGATGTCTTTCCAACAATTTTGTAACTACTTACTACTTATCAACTAAAGTAGTGGTCTTGAAAGCAACGTTGGGTCCAAATGTTTGCAAAGCCTCTCATTTGGGACTCTTGCTAAACCTAAGCCGCCAATTCCCGCCAGACTGGAACCTCAGAGCTCGACCGTAAATTCCTGACTTGTGCCCACAAAAGAGGTTTCGCTTTTTAGAATCTTTTAAGTGGAAGATGCAGCTGGGAGATAAAGATGAAACGATTCTTTCGGGATTTTTTTCTTCCTCTTGCAATCGGCGCGACGGGTTGGAAAGCCTCATTATTGCCGGCCGAATTTACGAAGCCGAAAACAGATTAAAAATCCCCGTTGTATTAGGGACATTATTTGTTTTTGTTCCTGCGCTGGCAGCTATTGAGAAACGAGAGGATGCATAAATTGACAGCATTAATTATTTTGTACTGTTTTACAACGAAAACAAACCTTTCTTGTAAGAACGGAATAGTCAGGGGTTTCGTTGATTTAGGATTCAAGGACGGATTATTATGAGCATGGGGGAGACCTAATCACAATCAGTGGCGGATACAAGGGGTTATGACCCCCCCCCCCCCTCCAAACCATAGACAACAGTATGCGTCCACATTGTTGTTCAAACACTTTATGCATAAAATGTAACGATTATATTTTCAATTCATTATTTTTTAAAGTAAATATTTGAACTACTATTTCGTTTCATTGCTTATCAAATTGATTTGCAACGTTTGTCCCCACTTATGTGCCTTAAATTCCTGGCCGATTTGGTGTTTTTTATTGACCCCCCAGCAGTTTCGGAAATTTTTCGTCCCCGAAACAGTAGGTTCGCTTATGGGGGAGGGGGGTCACTCTTCAGCATGACCCCCCCCCCTCCCTAAAACGGTTTTCTGTATCCGTCCCTGATCACAATGTCCTGCCAGGGATGCTTCGAACTAAAATTTTTGGGAGGGCGGAAACTCTCAATTTGCCGAATGAAACTCCAAATTTTGCCGAATAATAACGGGTTCGTGCACTGCACAAGAGTAAATCTAATGAAAAGGATCGCTCGGACATTAAAAATTGCAATTTTGTCTCCAAATTTGCCAAATCGTCAGAAAAAATTTCCTGAATAAGGAGATTTTTGGGAGGTCACCATTGGGTTGCCCCTGTGTCCTGCTATGAAAAGAGCTTAATTTCTAATTAAAAAAAAGCTATTCTTCAGAACTCATTTTTCGTCAATAGCAGTCTGAACGTGTGTAATAATTTGCAGAAATTCACGTAAAATGAAAAAGAACAGCAGGAGCTGAACTTTTATGAAGTTCCTTGAAATTACGCCGGGATGATGACTAAGACCATTATGTTTTTTCTCTGGTAAGATAGTATTTTCGATGTAAAAATTACTTTTTTAGATTTTTTTTTACTTAGCAGACAATTTTTTACTGACTTAGTCCAAATTTGTTTAAACGCATTTTTTTTTTTTTTTTTTTCATATTGTTCCACCATTTCAAAAAAATCGAAAAAATTCCTGAGTGTAGAGGAGTATAGAAACCATTTTCTGACAAAATTTGGTGAGCGACTCTCCAGAAAATCATTGGAAAAAAATATTTAAATTTAATTTCCGTAGCCAAAAATCGGCTTTTCGTTGAAAAAAATTTGCCGTAACATTCATTTTATTCCTAAGAATATCGGGAAAAATCACCATTATTCATTATTTTTGAATTTTACTATGGAAAAAATTTTTAATTGGAAAAACAGGTTGATAATCTAAAAAAAAAAAAAAAAATGTGTGACTCAAACTTTTTTTAAAAAATGTATTTTTTTTTTCAAATAAATAGTTTTTCGTATGAATATACGTCATTCTTTACTCTAGTTAGTTCTACAATGATTTTAAATAGGAAAAATCACTTTCAAAGTAACCCAAACGCACGCAAGGGTAACATTGGCCCAAATGAAAAACAATGATAAGAATGTTTGACATAACGTCCAGGTCCAACTGATCACTATTAAAAAATTAAATTAAGTGAACTATGGATGTCTAAAACGAGTTTCCACAGGCTGGAAATATTTATATGTACTAGTTACAAAATTATTGAGAAAAGTTCCAAAGTATGGTCCACGCGTTTACGGTAGCATGAGAAAAGTTCCGTATTTAGGAGTTTTTAGTTTTCGTTTTCGTGAAAGAATAAACCAATCCACTATGAAAAAAAAAATATTTTTAAGCAGATTATTATTATTTTTTCTATGAAAAGTTAATGGAAAAGGCCCTTTTACTTTTAGAAGTGAAGGGGCAGTTGCTTCTTTGCACGAACCGCTTATGTCCTGCTTCGCTGGACCAAGGGTTGCTGCGCTGTCTTCAGAGCTCATACAATCGATAAACTATCTCTATGGTAAAATAAGCACAGATATCAAATGCATCTAAGCAGTGGCGTAGCTAGACCCGACTTTCGGGGGGGGGGGTTACTTCTTTTATATATATATATATATATATATATATATATATATATATATATATATATATATATATATATATATATATATATAATATATATATATATATATATGTATAATCGCTTGGAATTTTTTCCTTTTCTTCCTTTTTTTTTCTTTCTCTTCTCTCTTCTTTTTCTCTTTTTTTTTGAGACTAACTTTTCGGGGGGGGGGTTTGTCCCCAAAACCCCCCCCCTTAGCTACGCCCCTGCATCTAAGGTTTAGGGTTCAATACCTGTTTCATAGTCTTCGGGCAATCTTCGAAAAATAATAATAATGATTCTCCCAATTCCAAAAACAATGATTGAAAAATCGGCAAAACATCAGATCATCAACCTTAGAATATGCAACAGGAAGAAATCATTGATTACTTAACAGAAACAAAAACAACATCATATCTTATAGAAGTCAATAAATATTTACGCCGTCATCTTCTAAGAAATAACAAAACCAAGCCAAACAGCCATAAGGCAGCCAACGCAAGCACCCTCCATGATCCGAGGAACTTCCATTGCCGCCAGAGGGAGAATGGGTGTTAAAGAGAGAGAGAGGGAACTCACAAATGAATCCATCTTTTATTTTCTTTTCTTTCTGTTTTTCCCTCCACTTTGCGAAGCTTTTTATTTCTTTATTTATTCATTCGCCTCTTGCGAAGATCAAGAGGTGCCGCTGCCGTGCAAGGAATATTAAATATAAGAAAGGCCGCGGCGTGTGTTTCTTCGGCCGGTTAGTCAGATACTACGCTTTGAAAAAAGAAATAACCACACTTTCGGCGAGAAATAATAAGTTCAGTTTTTCTTCGTTCTTTTTATAGGTTTCGGTTAATGCACGGTTTGCTGTTTGTATGATCCGCTGTAATTTCGGTGCATGAAAAGTAATAATACCTCGCCCAAAACCCTGATTTAATTAAAATTATAATTTCTCACAAAACGAGTGCCGCAGGTTCATTGCAACCAAACTGCAGCTTCAAATAACCTTTCATTCTTTTAAGTCCAGAGCAACTAAATATTTTTAGATGAAATATGTAATTCCAAAAGTTTTAGGTTTTGTCTTGTTTTTTACATACATAAATTTTAGAGTGTGTAAATTATTTGCGTATTTATTTCAATAGTAAAAGTTAGTTTTCATAGAGAAAAAATAACAAAATTGACTTAACATTCATTTTTTAGGCCACAAAACAAATGCCGCATGTTCTACTTAATACTATCTTAAATTCTTTCGGAAAATACTGCGAAATATTTTTGGACTTAAATAAGTTTCAAATGTTTCAGGTTTTGTGTCTTCGGAAAATATATAACTGTTTTTATTGAATTCGTATATATTATTTATGTATGCATTCGTTTAAAATATGTAACTTTCTTCTTCTTCTTTTTTTTTCTTTGTTATTAATGGGGAAAAATGTTTGCTTTTGATTTCTTGATACGCAGATCTTTTGCTTTGTCTTTGGTTCTTCAACTAAATCATATATTTTAAAGCTCAATTTCGAAAAAATTTCGGGGAGAAACCCGACCTCTTCCTCTCCTAACAATGTTTAAAGTTACGTTTTTGGGACTTTAATCTCGGGAAAAGTTCCGGAGCGAGCCCCTCAACCTAATTCTTTCCGCTAATAGTACCATGTACCATGACTTTCAATCGCATTTTTAAGACTTCAATTTCGAAAAGTTTCCTGGCGCCCAAGAATTTAATATTGCGTTTTTGAAACTTCAATTTCTCAACAACAAAATATCAGGGAAGAACTTTGAATTCTCATTCCCCCCCCCCCGCCCTAACGACAACAAAGATGGCCTATGATTACATTTTTACAACTTTAATTTTGAAAAATATTCCGCGGAGGGTCCTCGAACCTCTTCTTCTCCAAACATTGCCCAAGTTGCCTATTCCCAAGAGAATTTTATCATCATCGAGCATCGAAGGCAGTTAAAAATTGCCCTTTTGTAACTTCTATTTTGAACGACTGCAGGCAAATTTCGAACTCAGCCCCCCCTTGAAATAGTTTCCCTGCTTACGCCGCTTGTTCTATGGTTACTCTACTCCCCCTCGCCTCCAGTAGCGTAACTAGGGGTTGGCAGGAGTGGCTCTTGCCAGGGGCGCAGCAGCCAGGGGGGCGGCATTTCAACTGATTCCTTTTTTTTATCATAAAATTAAAAAAATGCAGAAAAAAATGAAAAAGAAAAACTCGCAAGAAAAAGAGCTATAGTCACATACATAACATCTATTGAGAAGGAACACTGGGCATCATTGAAAACAATTCCAAAAAAGAAAATAAGAAAAGAAATTTTATGCTGCCTCCTATTTGTCGGATTAGCTAATCAAAATGTTCCAAAAAAAAAAAATTGTAGGTCACAATGACCTCCGGTGACTTTCCATGAGGGCGACCCTGGGGGGGGGGTGCAATTTCTTTAGTTCGCCAGGGGAGCTAGACCCCATAGTTACGCTACTGCTCTCCTCCCCCCATCTGGCTGCACTCTTACACCCTAATTGTCTCGAAATTAGAAAAATCTCCACCGCCCTTCACTACTGATTACCAAATCGAATCATATCTATTCAAGGAAATTTAACGTTTACCTAGTTCGTGTTTACTAAACTTAGCAAAGCACACATCCTAATCTTTAACTGACAGCTCAGGCTCGGACGCGCTCTAGAGCTACTTCATTATTAGCCGATAATTTCATGTTAGTTTTGCAGTTGTATCTAATCTCGCGTTTTGAATCAGTCACGGATAGCAATCTGTGCGGCTCCCAGTACCGCCAAAAGGATTCGTACCTCCGCAAGTGTTTACATTTCGTCGGAAAGGGCGCGGTTCGGTTTATTTTTTTCTTCGTCAACAGAAAAGTGCCGACTTTGACGGTCTTTTCCCCAATGGCGTTTGATTTATCTGCTTTCCCAACGGTCCCATGACAACGATTTGAACTGTGGACACGACACGCTAGACAAAAAGATTTGCAGGAAGTTACAATTTAGTTCAGATTTTTCGGAAGAGTGTTTTTGGAAGTCAAGATTTATTGTCTGGAACTTTATTTGGATGTTAACGTACTTCACTTTTTAAGCTTGTTAAGTTTTTGTTTGTGGACTATTAACTGTGTTGTTTCTTGTTTTAATATTTGCACAGGGGTGACCAGAACTTAAATTTTTAGGAGGATGGAAATTCTCAGTTTGCTGAATGGAACTCTATATTTTGAAGAATGATGAGAATTTTGCCGAATGCAGCTCCAAATTTCGCAAAATTATGATAATTTTACCATTACCGTTTAATTAGACAAAATTTGCCGAATAAGGACAGATTTCGAAGGCCACGTGGTCACGGTGACCTCCCATCGGGGCGTCCCGTACTTGCGGTTTGCTAATCTTGGGGAAAATCAGTGCAGGATCTATGGAAAGGGATTTCAGGGGGGGGGAGCAGTACGTTCACCGAATTTCTGCGGGGGGTCTTTTTCGTTGAAATTAGATATAAAAGTTAGAGGGAGATGAGCAGGGATGGCAGTTCCAAGTTTTTGCCCCAGTTAATCTTTGGAACATTTTTTACATGTTAGACGGAGTTTAGATATCTAGACTATCGGGCTTCAGCACTTCGTTCGCTGAAAAGTTCTAATTCCGGCACTACAGCAGAAATTCTGAAAAACAATCAGGCGATATTGTTGTTGCGTCTCTCTATCTGGATGTGGATGTGATAAGTAGAAGCTTGACCTTGACAATGTTTGCTTCTTTCGGGGGTCATGAGAAAGGGTGATTGGTGCTGAATTGAGTTGGGTTATCTTCATGGTAGTTTTTCAAAAGTATTCCAACAACTCAAATCCATAACAATACGTCTCTCCTTCACTCTTGCAAACTTACGTTGTAACTCTTGAAAGAAATGTCAAATTATTTTTAAAACAATATTGTAACACTAGAATAAATAAATATATGTTTGAGGGACGAGAACAATATAAGCATAAAATAGAGCACATTGTTTTATAAGAGAAATTGCTAGACTTGGCGAGAAACTTGGCTGAACTTCCCTGGTGTCGGCAGATTTGACACCAAGAACTAGATGCCAGATCCAGCCTCAGTCTGGCAACATTGTTTATTTGTTTATTTTTTTTATTTTCTCGCGATTCCCAGGTTTCCAGACTGTATGTTGAATTATTATGCGACCGCATTGACATTCTCTGTACAACTATCTTTCCTGCCTTTCTCCGCGGCATCACAGTTCCGCACAGAAAAAAGAAACGTTTTGTCTGGTGCAGTCAAGTCCATAGCGGTTCTTGAGTCATTCATTAATCGCAAAATAAATAAACTATATTCTTGTCGTGAGAAAAAAAAAATCTGTAATAGCGGAAATGTTTCTGACGATAAAGAGAAGGAAGAATATGAGCTAGTGGTAAAATTAAAACTTTTGTTCAAGTATAAGAACTGCAGATGTATTGCGCGTTTTCATTAGAATCTTTTCTGCAAACAAATTTCTCCTAAGAAGCAATGTTTGATTTCAGTTGTTTTTCATAAAATATCTTATTTTATTTTATTTATTTATTTCATTTATCTATTTATTTATTATTATTATTATTTTATTTTGTTTTTGAAGAAAAATATTTTAGCATAAGAATTTAATTTGTTTTCCAATCTATAAAAACTCTTGAAATTTCATAAAAATTACTAACAGTGATCGCATGGCGTTGCCCTTGCAAGGAATTTGAAGGAAGTCCTTTGAATAAATCAAAATTCTGGATTGATCTAAAGTGTCATCTTGTGATGAAGTATTAGAAAAGGATGGAATGCTCTCACTGGAGAACCTTTGTCTATTACTAGTTCAACAGTTTCTTTCCTGTCGGTTTCAAAAAATCTCCAAAATAACGAATTCCTTTCTTCTAGACATGTTGAAAGTTTGAAATGGGGAAAAATAGTTTTACATTTAGCATATTGCAATGAAACAATAAAAAAAAAATGAAATAGAATAAGTACGAAAAGAAAATATTTATATGATATTATCTTTACTAATAATAAAGCTGAAAGTCTTTCTGTTTGGATCTCTGACGCGCATAGCGCCTAGACCGTTCTGCCATTTTCATGAAATTTGGCACAAAATTAGTTTGTAGCATGGGGGTGTGCACCTCGAAGCTATTTTTTGAGAATTTGATTTTGTTCTCTTTCTATTCCATTTTTAAGAATATTTTACCGATTAAATTATCATATCATAGATGAGCAAATTATCATAACGTGGATTAGCCAATTACCATAACGCGGACGAGCAAATTACCATAACTTGAATGAGCAAATTGCCCTAACAGGGGCGAGCAAATTCATCAGCCATTATTTATAAATATACAGGCGAACCAAATGACTTTATAATTTTCTAGTACGAGCAAAGCCGTGCGGATACTATTAGTATAGCAATAAAAGTCATAGTTCCATTCAAGTATCCCTATTTTGTTGATACAAGGCTTTCAAACATATTTTATTATATTATTTGCATCAACAGGCTAGTTGTAATTAAATTTAACTCAATGTATAATATCTCCACTTTTTAATATAAAAGGTCAATGGGAGCAGTGAGTAGCGAATTAATGGTTTCTAACTATTCCTGTCTCAGTCTTCCCTCATTGCAAAATGTAAACTATGGCGGCCAATCTCAGACAAAGAAAATTAACATCATTCTACTTTGCTTCCCAACCCAACTTCTATTTCATGATGGTGCAGTAGTTAGAGGTTAATTAGAACTTAGAAGTTTAAACCAATCAGTGGCGTAGGAAAGGGAGTGGTCCCCGAGCCCGGAAATGACCCTTGACGAGCCCTTGAAGCTAAAATTTACTGCAATAATTAAAATTAAAGTTATTCTATTCCAGTTATGATACTTTTTCATTATCTAATCAATTTAACATAGTATATAATAGTGCGTATGTAAACTTATAAAATCAAATTATATCTGCTTCAATTAACGTTTCCAAGTATCAGAGTTGGCTACAGGGGCGCACTAAGGATTGTTTTCTGGGAGGAGCTAGAAATTTCGCAAGAAATTACGATCAGTGAAGTGAAAGAACCAATAGAGTTTCAAATGGCCCTCCTCCGAAAAAAAAGTTACAAGTCTACAATACATTACAAGTCGCAAAAAACTCAATTTTTAGGAGTTCTTATTGACGTCAGAGAATAGACGAGGTGAGCGTTTCGGGAGAACTGTCCCGAAAATGATTCTCAAGCCTTGAAAACGAAATTTTAGGAATGTTAATGGAAGACGGGAGGGAGGGGGGGGGGGGTAGGCCTTCCATTAGAGAAATTTCTAAATTGTTTTCAAAATCATAGGCAATTTTTCATTAACTTCGATTCCCTAAAAGGATTGGGATCTCCCCTGAAAATTTCTGAAGTTGAGGTTTGAACATACAATTTTAGGCTATCTTTAGCAATGCTTAGGTGAATGGAGAGGTTCAGAACCCTCCCTGGAAATATTTTAAAAATGAGTTAGGAAAAACGCAATTGTAGGCTGTCGTTATTGATATTAGTAAAGAGAGAGTTCAGATTATCTTTCAAAAATATTCCAAATCGAAGTTTTTAGAAACGCGCGGTTTTCAACCTTTTTTCGTGACGTTAGGAATTTGACAGTTCTGATTAGGTAATAAGTCCCCAAAACTCATTTTAGGCAATTTTTGGGCCAGTTAGAGGAGAAGGAGAGGCTAAGTGGCCCTATACTTCGAAAAATATTTTCGATTTTAAAGAAATTGAAAAAAATTATAAAGTTATCTTTGGTGAAATTAGGGTGGGGGTTGGAATTGAGTACTAGCTCCCGGTACATTTCTAAAATTCAAGGTCAAAAAAAAAAAAAAACAAAAAAAAAAAACGCAATTTTAGGCTTTTTTTGATCAAGGGGGTTCTTCTTCATGCTTCTGGGAGGGGCTTAAGCCCCTTAGCTCCCCCCGTGGATGCGCCACTGGTTGGCTAGGTTTAAGATAGGACACCCCCTTTGAGGAATTTCTTACTACGCCACTGGAACCAATACTTACCTCTTGTTAATGAAAAAAATATATCTCGAATAGTTCTGGTCCTTTCCATCTTTTTGGAAAAAATCGGCAAAGAAAAGCAGCAGTCCGATGGCGCCATCGGAACAATCACACAACTCAACCAACCGGCCAGGGGTAAGATTTCGGCTTTTCACGCAAGGGGGGGGGGGGGGTTCCGGTGATTACAAGGAATAAAAAATGCCGCCCCATGTAAGAAACACAATTTTTTCAAGGTGACAGCAGAGAGAAGTGATTAGGTGTTTCGCCGCATGAGGGATTTCATCTTTTTTTTCCCCTCTTTATTGTTGCCACGACATTTGCTGGCTTGCTCTATTGGGAGTTTCGCTTGAAGAGTCACGATAAATTGTCGGAAGATTCCAATCGTCTTAATAAGAAAACTAAGAACAGTATTTTCTTATAGTCATGCATGCTTTGTGCAATTTGTACTGTTTTAACTAGGCCGGTCTTTTAAGGAGGAGGGTGGTTTTTGAGCAGTTGTTCCCTTCTCTCCATCTCTAGTTCTTTTTGGAAAAATTTTTAAAAATCAGGAAAAAACTGAGAAACAAGGTTTTATTACTGTTTTTTTATTTTAAATTATTATTTATTTATTTATCTACTTTTCTGAAAACGATTATAAATGTTTTTTTTTTTTTTAATAGAAAAATGAATTTATTAGCTGCTTAGCGGATACGAGGAGGATCATGAGGGTCATGATCATGACCTCCACCCCCCTATAAACCTTCGACAAAATTGTGTTCGAACATTTTGTGCATAAAATGTAAACGACTACGGCATTTATTCAGTTCATTAAGAATTTTTGAAATTAAATGTTTGAACTACTACTTCGTTTCGTTGCTTATGAAATTAATTTGCAATGTTTATCCCCAATTAGGTACCTTACTATTCCTGGCCGGTTTGGGGCTCTTTATTGACCCCAAGCAATTTCAGAAATTTTTTGTACCTAAAATCTTTGTTCGCTCTGGGAGGGGGGGGGGATCATTTCTCAGCATGACCCCCCCCCCCCTAAAATAGTTTCCTGTATCCGACCCTGGGCGGGATAGACCCGTAATCTCTTTTATTATTGCAGGTGCAATCACTACTAGAACTTACGCTGTCTAAATGCTCAGTTCCAATACTTCTTCTCTTTTGGGGTGAATTTTTAAAGTTCAGAAGTTGTTCAGATGGAATTTCAGATTATTTACTCCAGGCCCGGATCTACGTAACCGCAGCACACGGAGGGGAGGGGGGGGGGGACACGTCCTGAAAGTACCTAACGACAGAAGAAATTGAAAAAATAAAGACTTGTTGGGAGCCCTACAGATTTTGTTACAGGGAGGCCCAAAATTTTTAGATCCGGGCCTTTACTCACTCCTGCATTAAAGTTTCTTGCTCACTTTAGGAAAAAATGGGGTTGTTTGCATCAGTCAAAAGTACTACTTTTACTCACTGATATTGAGAATGAAGTTGAAGAATAAGAAAAAAATAATAATAATAACATGGAGGGAGGAAAATCTTTTGTTTTCAAAACGTTTAATTTTTAATCAATTTTTTAAAATGTACGACTTTTCGAACAAGGCGTAGTCTTTATGACGTCACGAGTGATGAACTTTTTCGCGCTATTCCACTAGCGCGCTGAATGCTTACGCATGCTGTCTGCCGCATTTCCACGATATGATAATAAAGAAGCGAATTTAAAATTTCTCTCTACGGTTGCAATCAACCACATCGTTGCCAGTACATGTGAGTAAAGAAGATAATTAAATAATGCGCTTTACGCTAATGGCATCAGTGAATGGCATTTCATCACTTTTGTTGTCATGCGCAGAAACGGAAAAAAATGAAATTAAATCTGCACACCGATTTAAATAATTTTTAAAAAACATTAAACTTTGTTAAACTATTTAAAAAATGGTCAAATCCTATGTTTTTAGGCATGCTCTTTCAGAAAAAAAAAATTTTTAATTTCGGGAACGACCCTATTAAGCCCTGATCATAATGATTATTTTTCTTTTCGCTTCTATCTTAAAACGCACGTTGAGCGATGACTAGAAGTGAAAATGAAAAGAAGTCAGAAATAAGTTGCTTTCTTTGGAAAGCAAAAAAGAAAGTCCATCATTATTACTGTCAATGCGCCAGAGATATATACTACTTTATGAAAGAGAGGATAAGGGAATAAAAGACCAAAAAAAAAAAAAAAGAAAAAGGAGAAAAAGAAAAAGCAGATGCAACATGGGATGTTAAGGACCGACTCGCATGTCAGCCAATCAGAGCACTTTTGACCATCTCCCTTAGTTCGAAAGCCGGAAACATTAGGTAGACTATACGTTCTGAAGAGCCGCTCTTATAAAAAGTCGGCTGCGAAACACAACTACCTTCTATAGAACTCATCTCCCCCCCCCCCCTGTCGCACTGGTTCAGAGGAACTCGTAGAGCCTGAGGGTCTTCATAACCGTGTGTTAAAAAATAAAAACAGAAGAATAATACGATTTTTCTCTCTCTCTCTCGCCTAAAAGTCATCCATTATTCTGATACCCGATAGGTAATCCATTAGGGAAAAAGTGCTTAAAATATTAATTACGGAAGAGCTACAGTGATTTTGCGTATAATTGGATATTTGATACTGAGGAATAGATATATTAAAAGGAAGTATAGGGTCAGTTCATCTGGACCTTTTGTCCGGCTCCCGGTCAGTTCTGGGTAATTGGAAACAGAATTTCAATATTTCAGCTCAAATCCTTCCCTTTCTTTTGGATGAATTGAGGAATGGAGTTGTTTCTGAAACTTTAAAAGTATTTTTTTTTTCTGAAAGAGCAAGTTTAAAAACATAGGTTTCGACCATTTTTTAAATAATTTGACTAAGTTTATCATTTTTAGAAAAATATTTCAATCGGTTCGCAGATTCAGTTTTTTTTTTTTTTTTTTTTTTTTTTTACGCTTATTCATAGGTGATGAAATGCCATTCATTGATATCCGATACATACCCCGATCTTTTATTTCAAAAACGAGGGAGTGGGACGGAAAAAGAAGCACGGAATTCTGGATTGTATATGCTTTTCGGAAGTTCTTAAAACTAAGATTAGTACGCAATCCATGTCATAAGCATATTTATTTACAAACACAAGAGGCACTATGAATTCGGATTAAAGTGCTAAATGCATCGTATTTCGGAGGAGTTGAAACTTAAAACACTCGATAATAATGAAGTAATGGAAGTTGAAGTAATAAAACCTATGTTTAAAATATGAAGGGAAAAAATGCAGACGACTATTAATAAGTAAGAAAAAATGAAATAGTGAAGGGTGGAAGATTTCTCCCGGATGTCTGTTTGATATAGAGAAACGTTGTGAATAGAGTGGGACATCAACCTGTTAGCAAAATTTCGCCGGATGCTCTGGCAGGCAGATGAAAAGCGAAAGAGTGTTCGGAAGATCATCGAAGAATTGTGTCAGAAAAATTTCAGTCAAACTTAGAGCCTCTTTGTTCCAAATATTACATTAAAATTTTATTTTCAAAGTTGATTGAAGCTCTACACAGAATAATCAGTGTTTATTTTTCTGTGAATTTGTTTTGTATTCATGTTTTTCTGATCATTTTAGTTCGTAGCAATATTTGCAATTCTTTATTTTTAACCCCCGACACACAAAGGAAGGGCGTTATATGTTTGACGTGTCTATGTATCTGTGTGTCTGTGTATCTGTGTGTCTGTCTGTGGCAGGCTAGCGCCTAAACGGATGGATCGATTTTGAAAAAATAAAATTTGTTCGAAAGGAGAGTTGATCGAGAGTGTTCTTAGCTAGGTTGCATCTTTGGATGACATTAATTAACGAAGATATTCATTAAAAAACCTCTAAAAGGTTTTTCGTGATTTTTGCAGTGAAAACATAGTTAAAAAATTTTAAATTTTATACCAAAATAAAGGGATTTTTTTCCCGCGTCTGATAGAATGTGTTTGGAACTTCCATGTTTCGTAGAGTTCGAATTATAACGCTTTTTTAAAGCAGATTTTAATAACAGCTAAGCCTTTATTCATGCGATTGTAAACTGAATTCATTGATAGCCGAGAAGGAAATAAAACGCAATGATTTAAAATTTTTATCTGTTCCCAGTTTCTATTTAATAGCAAATAAAATACTTGACTTTGATTTTGAATACTATAAGGCTTTTAAAATTATTTTGAATTTTCCCACTTGATTCTACAGTTGCGACTCAGTCGGGGTTTTTTAAAATTTTAAATTTTATCGTTGCTTGTGCAATTTTGTTTTCGTTCTTGTTATAAAGTATGGAGCAGCATCAAACTAAAAGAAAATCCCTCAAATTTTATTGTCTATGCGTGTGTGTGTGTGTGTGTTTTGGGGCGCACGTTTTTTTTTTTTTTTTTTTTTTGCTTGTTACTTATTACCAAGTACCCAAGGCGTTCGCCAATTTCCTTCGGAGTTTGGAAGGGGTTCGCTAGGGGAAAAAGGTTGGAAACCACTGATCTAGTCAATGAAAAAACTACGATGGCGCAGTATATAGCTAAGGTGACATACGTCACGTTTTGAACGGGACAGATCCTTTGTCCCCGTCCATTGAGTCGGAACGCAGAAATGTCCCGTTTTTTAAATGTTAGCAACGTACTCTAGCAAATTGAAAAAATAAATAAATAAATAAAAGTGTGAGAAAAACTTAAGTGCAGATGATAAAATATAAGTGGCGATCAAGTTAGTCTCATTCGTGAAAAAATAAGTGTGGTCACTCGAGCAAAGTGAGCATAACCACGCGATAAGTAGAGCTCGATTTCCGCCGGTGCCCTGGATGGCTACAGGCGGGAATCGAACCCGCGCCTCTCTTCTTACAAAGCAATTGTCGAAACCACTCTGCCACAGTAATTATTATGTCACCTTAAATTTTTTGTGGTTAAAAATAAGGGGAATGTGTTATAAATATTCAAGTGTGGTTATGCAATTGAAGCGCTTAAAATTATCGAAAGGAGGTACAGTTCTCATATATGAGAGCTATTTTTGGCTAATTTTATGTCGTTAGTGCTTTGGCTATTTTCAAAACTTTTAATCTGGCAACTCTGATCTGAGAGAAGGTAATAGAAAACACAAAGTGTCAAAGTTTTCAGATTAGGTTTAATGCTGATAGTGAATGACTAAGTGCATTATTCTATGTGTGTCTATTAAAAGCTAAGGTGCCATTCTTCTTTTTAAACTGTTCTTTCTATTCTCTGCAATAAGCACAAACTGACAAAAAAAAAAAAGATTTTTTATTTTTTACTAACCGCCTGCGGTGACCAGCTGGTTCGCCTTTTTACGCCATTCGTCTTTTATACAAGCTACTGCTTTAATAAATTCGACGGCGGTATTAATCTATATATATCTATCTATATCAATAGTATTATAATTTGAATGAAATATTTTCTAGATTTATCTCCATTTCCGTCTTTCTTCTGAAGAGGGCGAAATGTTTTCACTATTCTCAACTTAAATTTTAGAAAAGAGGCTTTTATACTTTTTGCGGGATGAGTTTAGAAAAAAAAATAAACCCAGAAAATAATGCAAAATGAAGGTTTTTGAAACATTTATAAAAAATACAAAAATCGCTCTGTCTTATAAATAAAATTTTATTTAAAATTAAATTTTCTACATTATAATACAAAAAAAAAAAAGTCTGTCTCGATCGGTTCGGGGCCTGTGAGGTAAAAAATACAAAAAAGTGCTGAAATTCACATTAAACATTTAATAACTTTTTTTCTAATTAAAATATCAAAAAACGAAGCCTGAAAGCTCGAGGTGCATCATCATCGACGAAACCTGTATACCAAGTTTCATTTCTCTAGGCCTTACCGTTTTCCCGGGAAGCGCGCAGCATGCACACAAACAAGGATGTTATTTTATTATATGCATAGATCGATTATTATAATGTATATATTTTTTTCATTAGTATTAAGCATACTGTTATTCTAAAGCGTCCCCCGTTTTCATGAAAAACATTTCTGGTCACCTTATTAAGTATAGCTTGTTCGGTGCCGCGAACGAACTAACTAAATATAATTCTCCTGTCGTGGCACCATGATTGTTATGAGAGCCATGTTTATTCATGGACTCCGGAGCTGAATTGTCAAATTTCTGACGTGAGGCAATCGTGTCTTATTTGACAAAATTAAGAGTCACTCTTACGAGCAAACAATCGTGATTTACTTAACTAGGTCGCAGATGACTAGGATAGAGTTGTATTCAAAGCCAACGTATTAGTTCTTTGTACTAATAACGCATTCTTTCCGAGTTCGACAGCATATCCTACTGAGGTTCCATCCGTGTATTTAATGTCGGAGTCACGAAAGCGGACGGCCATTAAGTTGTAAATCACGTAGAAGGGAAATTGATGCCGGCAACATATTAAAAAGGCGTTTATGGTCGCGCGTAGGTTGAACCCGAGGCGAAGTATTTTGGTAGTTTTGACTGATCGATATCATTTTTTATCGAAGTTTTATTTCATTTATTTGCTTGTTTTCAAATCTTACGACTAGAGACCGGAGGATTATATTCAATGGAAAAAACTTGAAATATGCTTGAAAAATGCTTAAAATTTACCCGAAAATTGTCAAAATATGTAACGTTGAATAATAAAAAAATTTAGTATTTTTATTTCAAAGTCAGCATTCATAGTAACTTTTCATTCATAAACTATCAATAAAAGATGTTACTGCCTTATCGACGATTATATAATAAATTAACAATTGTTTTATGTTTGGTTACTCTTGTAATCGTAAACAATCAGGTATTGTTTCAAATAATCGGGAGAAAGATATTCGATCACTCAAAATATTTTGCAAATGGAAAAGGCTCGCTCCGCATCCACTGAAGTAACTAGGCAATATTTGAATTTGGGTATTTTTTTAGCACTTATTAGTTTCCGACAAAAATGTACCCAATAATATAAAACGTTCAATTTGACACTAACGTTCAAAACCCAGTAATGATTCAAAATGTTTCCAAACTTTTCCTTACATTTGCTGAAATATCTTTGGCAATCTGGAGTTCATTTGGTTGCATTCCTTAACTGAATAGATTCATTTGGGGAAATCCCGATGGGAGGTCACTGTGACCTCCCAAAAATTTTCCTTGTTGGCCAATTTTATCTGATGTATTCGGCAAATTTGGAGACAGTGTACACATTTTTAAATTCCTAATGTTTTTTCTCATTAGATGTAGATGCCCACATTTTGTCACTCGCTTAAATTCAGATTTTTATATTCTCTGAATTGAATTCACCCCTTCCCAAAAATGTAAGTTGAAGGCGCTAAATTGCTGACTAATTGAATGAAATTGTGGATATATGTCATGAAAATGAGTGTTTTTGGGCTTATTTTTACGATACTTTTCTTTACTTTCCACTATTTTGAAAGATCAACTAGGACTTTTCAGTTGACGTTTTCTAATGTCCGCGTGGAATACGACTCTAAAATCAAAGTCTAAATTTGTTAAACCTCTCTAATTCAATAAAAACCCCTTTTTTAACACCTCTATGTAAGAATGAGGGCTTTTTAGCATTTAGTTATGTATCAAGAAAGACATTTTAAAAATTGGGCATGAGTTGTTAACAGAGTTTTGGGCTGATCCAACCAGACCCGACGAAAAGTCATGTCAGCCTAGTCGGAAAATAGGGGCCTGGGCCTTGAGGGGTGGACCCGGCGACACTGATGCAAAAAAAACAAAAAGAAAGAAATAAAGAAATAAAAAAATTTTGAAAAAAAAAATAGAACCGACTTCAAAATTGCTCTAAAAAGTGAAAAATAATTTTATTCTTTAAACACCATCGATAATGCTTTTAAACATAATTTTTGAAGTTGGCGCAAAAACAAAACGTAAAATCCAGTGTAACCATGCTTCGTTCATATTTTTTTTCAGAAAAGCATCCAAAATTACGAACGAAACATTTATATCGGTATTCAAATATGCTGTCATCAATGCATAATGTATGTGATAGTGAAAAAACTGGTCCTGGTTAAATATACAGTTGTATTTGAGTTATGGCTGTGAATGATTTTATCTATCGTTTTTGCGCCAACTTCAAAATTATGTTTAAAAGCATTATCGATGGTGTTTAAAGAATAAAATTATTTTTCACTTTTTAGAGCAATTTGAAGTCGGTTCTATTTTTTTTTCAAAATTTTTTTATTTCATTCTTTTTAGTGTAAATGTAGGTATTTCAGAAATAATTAGAAGTTACCATCACGAAACTTCACATTTTTTCTTAAAAATGCTCCATACTAAAAAAAACTATTGACACGCGTTAAACTTTAAGCGATTGGCACTAAAAAACAAACTTATCTTTGTTCCTCTCTGGAAATCATGCGTAGTTAATTAATTATAACCATTTAAGTATTACGTTTTTCCGAACTAATTTACATTCCACAGCATCTAAGTTGCTCATGATGCAATCCTGTATTTTCTTACATAGCCCGATCATCTGTTATCGGCATAGATGATAACGATAAAAATACTACAGAGTAGTTGAGTCAAACCTAATGGTAGCATTGTGAAGGCTAAGCAGATCCTAATCACTGCATCACCTCGCTTCCAGGTTAGGTTTACCCCTACTATGGAGCAATAGCACTGAAGAAAGGAAGATTTTGATAATTCACATAGGGTTACTATAAATTAGCAGGGTTACTAAAATAAAATTATTTACGCCAAAAATGAGACGACAGCGCCAGATTCCCCATTATCGAAATATCCCTTGAAGAAGGGAATTTAATGCTTGCTTCAGAGAAGCCTTCATTCAAAATTATCATTACAATTACTATTAATGTTACTGTTATATGGCACCAAACTTTTATAACAGTGAGTTTCCTATTGTCGCGTAGATGAAGATAGCGAAGACAATGTGAAAACCAAATGAAGCGAATACTCTTTAGTCTCAACTCGAGAACTTTATTCAGAACCACGAATGAACGTTACATCTCCTTATATACAACTTGAGAAAGTGCTGGAACTTTCCAGACTTAGAAAGATACAAAAATTAATAGAAGATTCGAGAAAATACGGGAAACAGTAGAAACGAAATTTTAGTAAAATTCACTTGTCCTAGTCGGGATTTGAACCCGGGTCGCTCGTGTGGGAGCGAGAATTCTGCCACTGAACCACCGTTATCCACGGATGAAAAGTGCGAACTTCGCTACAAAATCATTTAATAGGGAAATTGCATAAATTTACTGTTTTTTGCCCATAACTTTTTTTCTAATGAACAAATGTGGTCAAACAAAGTAATGGGACCTAAGTTGAGCCATCCCCTATCCATTAAAAAAAGAATCATTAAAATCGCTTCACTAGGTGAGACGCTATGAGTGGACAAACAAAAAAAAAAAAACATACATACGGTATGAATTGATAACCGCCTCCTTTTTGAAGTCGGTTAAAAAAGAAAGAAATGAAGAACAAAAGAAAAAAGATAAACTAAAATTTACTCTTTTGGTATTAATTGTTGTGGCACTTAAAATAAAGTGATTGTTTTTTAGTAGCAGTTTTGATTTTCTTTTCTTTTTATCTCCCTTTTCTTCTCTTTTTCTTCTTTTTTTTTGGGGGGGGGCGCGGGGGGGGGATGGGGCCCTGCGACATAGCTGACAAGGGACCCGCCTTGGCTCTCTGTGGTCCTGGGCTCAACACATGAATAGATTTTTTTTAAACTTAAATTTCGGTCTACCTTACTAACTTCCCATTTTACTCACATCTAAATGAATAAACTTGTTTTCTCGTCAGGTCAGTAATATGTACCTACAAATGTGGGGACATCGTTTTCCCCCCTTTCGTAACTGAAAAAGATTTCTATGCAGGGGCGCACCAGACTTTAGTTTGGGGAATGTTCTACCAAATACATTTTTCATAAAATCTATATGATCAATTTTTAGTGTCCGAAAATAGAGGACAATTTAAAAGAAAGTAGTAATATTGTTAATCGTGCAAACAATGAGCTATTTTAATGATTAGTGTGAATCTAACATTAAGCTCTCTTAGTTAAAATCTGGCCTTAATTTCGGTTGTCTTTTTAGTTAAAAGTGCAATTAAATAGTATAATATTAATATATTTCAAAATTATTAAATTTGAGAATATACTGGCAATTTATAATTTTGGTAGACTGCCTAAAATTGATGTATTTCCCCTCCATTTATTTTCGGCTCAGAAATAGTGACATTGATAAGATCTGTCACGGAGGTGAGGACTTTTCCATTAATATAGGCCTCATGGACAGAGCCGTAGAGAGCCAAGGCGGGCCCCTTGTCAGTTATGTCGCCGGGCCCCTCCCCCCCCCCCAAAAAAAAGAAGGAAAAAAAGAAAAGAAAAGGGGGAAAAGAAGAAAAAATAGGGAGAGAAAAGGGGGAATAGAAAATAAAAGCGGAGAAAAAAAGAAAAAAAAAATCAAAACTGCTTACTAGAAAACAATCAACTCTATTTTAAGTGCCACAACAGCAAATATCAACGGAGTAAATTTTCTTAACCTTTACGTTTTCTCCTTATTCGGAATCCTCCCCCCGCCCCCACTTTTTTTCCTTCCTTTTTTCCTTCTTTTGTTTCTTTCTTTCTTTTCTTTCTTTCTTTTTTTTGCGTCAGTGTCGCCGGGTCCCGGCCCTCCCCTAAGTCCCGGGCCCCGAAATTTCTGAAAAGGCTGACATGGCCTCTCGTCGGGCCTGCAATGGATGCATTTTTCATGGAAATATTTTTCTTCTTCGTTGCTACAATCTACACATGTTAAGCATATGAAAAGATGTTCACTTCTTTATTTACATTAATTTACATCCCTGAAATTCAAGTTCACGGAGGTGAGAACTCACTATAACCATACTTTGTTTTTAACACAATTTACAAAATCTATGGATGAAAATAAATAAGGGAGGCTCCCTTGTATCATAGAAAATAAAATGTGGTGTCATTACTGCCATCTGTTGCTGAGAAATGGCAGTTTGTGTTTGGGTGACGTGACCGAGGTGAGAATTTATTGTGTGACATAATTCCTTATCCTACTAAATCGAACTAAAACAAAATATTTAAAAAATGATAATACTTAAACAATTAGTATTTGAGACACTTGTGAAAGAAATAATAAATAAATAAATACGTATATACTTTTAATTAAACATGCTATTAAGCAACATAAACAATCACACCAGGCGTGTGACATGCCACGGAGGTGAGAATTCACATGTTGTGAACCAAAAATATATTAAAATCAAATTTTTTATAACAAGAAACTGTTGGCAGATTTAAACTAATATATTTTTGATGAAATTAAAAAACATTGTTAAATAAATTGTTTCTTAAATTTTTGCTGTAAAAGACGATTGACAGAAAAGTTACACTTTTTGAAGAATGACCCTTATACTATTTGCAGAGCGATAAAATTGTTAGTTAAATTATAAATGCATCAGTTGTCTATTGCGTGCGCCCCATATTTTTCCTTTTAAATCTTACAAATATTTTGATAGCTATTAAAAACTCACAATCACAAAAATTTTCCAAACATTCAGGAAGAAATTCTTAAACTGTATGGGGCTTTAAATCTACATGAAGCGTAGATAAATTATTTTATACTTTTTAGTTCATTTTAAAAACATGGTACTTAAAAACTTTTTTATTTCATTAATTATTTTTTCCTCAAAATGGGACAAGCAACAATTATTTTCGTTACCCGCAAGAGTGGTATTTTTTTGATTTATTTGTTTGAAGACATAAATTTTCTTCGTAGTCCATGCTTATTACAGAGCAAATTGAGGACATTTAGGGCTGATTTTAAATAAAAATGGAATTTTTGGAAATATATCATATAATTTACACTTTTACAATCAACATTAATTTAAGAACCGTGATTGGCAACTACTTTTTCGATAGTAAATTAAAATCATTCATTAGCGAAAATCCTTCAGAAGCGTGGAAAATCATTCATAAACGAAAATACCCTTTCTACGGGTGCATAGGGCTGGATAAACGTGAAATATATTCAATAATTATGCACGATTTAATTTATTAATGTGAAAATGCTTAAACAGCTCAACGCAACGGTTTTCGGTTGTAGCAATCACAAAGTTCCGTTGTCCGTTCAGTATTTCAGAAAATTGGGACATTTTTCAGTATGTTAGGGGATAACGGCACAGGCTATCTGTAAACGAGACGCGTACAAGGGCGCCAAGAACTTACATTTTTGGGATGGGGGAAATTCTTAATTTGCCGAATAGAACTCGAAGTTTCGTCGAATGATGATAATTTTGCCGAATGGAGCTACAAATTCTACCGAATCGTCAAACAAAATTTGCCGAATGAGGACATTTTTTGGCAGAGGCGTAGGAACTTTGTAGAAGTAGGGGGAGCTGGGACACATTATGAGAAGTGTCTGGTATGTAAGGGGCAGAAGCAGTGGCCTCTGAAAATAATTGGTGGGGGGGGGGGACTTTAAATTTTTTTTCTACATATGAAATTAGCTTCGAAGCTTCCATCTCTCTTTTTTTTTATCTTGTATCAATTGTTTGTGGAGAGAATGAGGTGATAAAACTTCTGGTTTTGAAAGAAGGTCAGTCAGTACTCGAAGATGAGCACGTAGAAATAGAGGAGTTTCGGGGATCCTCCCCCAGAAAATTTTCAGAATTCTTGTACTAAAAACGAATTTATAGGCGATCTTTGGTAATGTCAAGGGGAGAAAAGGTTTGAATACCTTCCCTGAAAATTTTTCGAAATTAATGTCTTAAAAACGCGATTGTGTACCATATTTGTTGACTTTAGTGAAAATATGACTCGAAGGATTGTCCTGAATCGATTTTTCGAAGCGATTTACATCTCCCGCCCAATTGAAAAAGTAATTGTAGACAACCTTCAATGATGTCAGAGAAAAAGGCTGTACTAGGGCTCTACTTTGGAAATTTTTAAACTTGAAGTCCTACTAGAGAGCGTTTTTCAATGATGTTATCAGATAAGGTTCAGAGGTTCCTTCTCGTTAATTTTTTCGAAATTATAGTCGCTAAAACACGAGACTGTGGATCATATTTGTTGGGATTAGGGGTCCAGTAATTTTTTTTAAATTGAAGTCCCAAAACGGAGCATTACATAATCTCTCATGTTTTGGAGGGCAAGGTATTCAGGGACTCTCTTCCGGTAATTTTCAGGAATTGGAGCCTTGAAAATAAAATTTGAGGTGTTCTGTAATAATTTTGGAGGAAAGGGGAGGCTTCGACAACGTAGTATTTAGAAGAATTTCTTATTTTCTGAGAACTAGAAAAAAGCGTATAGATGAAACAGGAGGGCGGAGAAACAGAACGTTGGAAATGTGTTAAAATGAAATGTTCGTTATGTATTATATTGTTCAGATAAGTTTTTGTAGTAGTCTTTGATAGAAACTATAAAATATTAATATAATAATATTGTTGGTTTTCGTTTCTGCAATAGTAGATGAAAAGTAGCAATTTTGTCATGAAAATATATTGTAAGTGACGAAAAAATTGTAATTTAGAAAGCAAAAAAAAAACAAGAATAACTGTAACTTCATAAAGTATAATCTGAGGGGTCAGATAACTTAAAATGAGATAAGTTTTTGGAAAGTTGAAATTATTTGAACAAGTACAAACAACCTTAGCAATCTTTTTTAGTTAAATCTGGAGCACCCATGTTATTCATATTTAAATGTCAAACTGACTCATCACCCCCAGCTTGCTAGACACTTAATCTTTTTGTCCCAGAATTATAGAGATATTAGCCCAAAAATCAAAAATAGGATGTTTTTTCTAATTTGAGTGGTCTTAAAAATGTATTCTAGACAGAGGTAAATCATAATGCATAACCTTGCTTGGATGTTCCTAAATAATATTCAGAGATTGCATTTGCTTTCAAATTTTGCAGAAAAAACTCTTTTTGACACTTTTATTCTATTTGTTCACTTATTATTTCTATTACATGTTCTTAAGATTGCAAAGGTTTCCTTTCTGCTTTTTTTTTTTTTTTTTTCATAATCACTAATATGAAATTGGTGACGCCATTTCTAAAAAACTGGGGGGTGGGGGGAGCAAAACCCTTCTTGGTGACGGCTCTGGCCCCCCCCTCCCCCCAAAAAATGTTTGGTTATGACTGGTACTGATTTTCGCAGGCCGCGGAGTAGAGTCCACTTTCCCGCATTTCGGCAATCAAGAGTGTTTAAACAGTGAAAAAAAAAGTGAAGGTGAATTCAAGTGCACTAACCACTCCGTCTGCTCACTGTTTTTGTGCTTATTGGGTAGAAATTCCAAAATTCCCAAAAAAAGCAGATAACATTTTTGAAATCAGGTTTGAGGTAAACAATGTTCGGCAAAAAACAGCAGTGCAAGAATTTTGCGGGGGAGCTGAGCCGGTCTGAAATATTCCAGGGGGAGCTTAAGCTCCCTCAGCTCCCCCGGTTCCGACGCCTATGTTTTTTGGAAGGTCACCATGGACTTCCCGTCATTGCGCCTCACAGTGGGGCGAAAACGCCAAAAAGCGCTTAAAAATGTTTTTAAACCTCTGTCGCTTGTTTGTTTTACACAGGTATGTTATTATGGAGTTTTTTTTTTCGATTTGTTTGGGTTCAGGGTCCAAAGTTCGCAGGTTTACGCAGCTAATTCCTTTTCAGGGTCTTTCTACAGATCATTTATGACTAATTAATATTAATTTCTAAGAGGACATAAGAGGACATTTTTTGTAGAGTATTTTGAAAAAAAAAAAAAAAAAAAAAACCTTGAATTCCCAAGTTTTCGGTGCTGATCAAAACCGATTTTTGGTCTGAGAATTCTATTACAAATTTTTTGTGTCCTGTTACTATCGTTTGACACCGAGAGAAACTAAATATACCCGCCTTTAATAAGAAAAAAATTATAGACTGCTTAAAAGCATTTTTTGTAAATTCCCGCACTCGTGGTTCTTCAACTTTTTAAAGGCTCCCTTCATCTCTGTAGTGTGACGAAGGGCTCTAAAATTCCAGTTCTTATTGCCTAAGAGGTAGCCCTGTGCAAATTTATTAATCCTCAATTAGTTTAATAGGGTAGACCGACCAGTGAATGAACAGTTAAGCGCAATTTCATTTTTTAAAAGTCCTAGTAATTTTAAATTCTATACTATACAGATCGTGATGGTTAAAACATTTTAATTGATCTATGTAAATATCTCTAAAAAATCGCGAGAACTTAACTGGCACAGCTTTCGACTTTTTTAGGTGTTTAAAGAAAAAAATGGCACAACGACCCAGTGAATGAACACCTCGAACCAGTAAATGAACACAAATTGGTCCAGTGAATGAACATGATAAATTTTGATTCAAAAAGAAACTAAGTTTCTTTGAGATCTATCTATCTATCTATCTATATAACTATTTATATCTATTAATCTATCTATTTATATGACTATCTATATCTATCTATCTATCTATCTATATCTATCTTTTTATATCTCTATCCATCTATCAATATACCTTTCTATCTATTTTTCTGTCTACACATCTATCGGTCTATCTCTATGTCTATTTACCTATTTATGAATGTACTTATCTATTTTTCTATCTATCTATCTATCTATCTATCTATCTATCTATCTATCTATCTATCTATCTATCTATATATATATATATATATATATATATGATACTATATCTATCTATATATATATATATATATATATATATATATATATATATATATATATATATATATATATATATATATATATATATGAACTTATCTATCTATCTGTCTATCTACCTAACTATCTACCTATTTATCTGTCTGTAAAGCTAAATATCTATCAATCTATTATCCTAATCAACCTATTTATCTATCTACCTGCTTTTTTACCTGTCTATCTATCTACCTATCTATCTATCTCCTTATCAGTATATCTACCTATCTATATCTATCCACCAATATAAATCTATCGGTCTATCTACCTGTCTATATATCTACCTACTATCTATCTCTATATCAGTCCCTCTACCTAGCTATCTATCTCTATATTAGTCTCTCTATCTACCTATCTGTCTATTAACCACTACCTATCTATTTTTCTATCAATAAATCTATCGATTTATCTACCTACCTACCAATTCTATCTCTATATTTATCTACCTATATATTTATTTACCTCTTATTTTTTACATATCTATCTATATATCTTCCTCTATCTATTTATCTATCGATCTATATACAAACATACATACTTATCTACCTATCTACTCTCTCTCTCTTTGTATGTATATTTCTATTTCCCTATCTCTCTATCTACCTGTCTATCTATCAAGAGAGATAAAGATATAGAAAGATAGATGTAGGTAGGTAGGTAGGTTAATATACAGATAGAGATATAGATAGATAAAAGATAAAACTCAGTAAAAAGTGCATTGTTTACAAAGACTAAAATAAAGAAATTATAAAATATATAATGAAATACATAAATAAATAAGCAATCTATCTGCATAACAAAAAAGTACAAAAATGAAAATATCTCAAAGAAACTTCAAATTTCTTTTTAAATCAAAAGAAATTTTGCCATTGTTCATTCACTGGGTTTTCGCAATTTTTCGTACCCAGTAACTGAACACCCCTCTACCTGAAAATCTACGCATTCTGCATTGACTGAAACAATTTAAATCCATAGCCTAAATATGTATACTTAATTTTTCTTTCGTAGATTTAAAAAATAAAATTTATCGATAAAAATAATATGTATCAAAATAATTGCTAGCACGAAACCAGTCTTATTATTTTGAAAGAGAAAAAAAATTCACGGCAGTAAAAATTTCAAATTTTTTCCGGGAAAAAAATACGGATTCAAAGTAACCAATCAGGTGTCAGATTGCTTGGAATATCAATAAAGAACGCTTTTGTAGTGAATTTATTCAGAAAAAAAATTTTGGAAACTTATTTTTTTTTTAAAAAAATGACGCGCTGTTCATTCACTGTGTGGTGTTCACTCACTGGTCGGTCTACCCTATAGGGGAAAAAAAACCATTTATAATCGCTTTTTGGCGTTTTCGCCCCACTGTGCGCCGGCCCCTGGAAGCACGTTCACCTTGTACATGCTTAAGGCTAATTTTGTACCAATCGTGGAAAAATGATGAGATAAGATCAAAATAAAAAAGAAAAAGACATTGTTTTAATCTTTTCTTTTTTTTTAGTCAATTCATTTTCTTTATCAGAGCAAGACTTTATAAACACCCTGTATATCAGAAAAAGAAAAACGAAACGATGGGAGGGGGATCTCAATGGATATCAAAATTCTAGAATTTAAAAGAAAAGCAACAGAAAACAAATTTTGCCTTTGTTCTGATATTATTTCAAAATAGTCCAATTTTTACATTGTTATTGAAAAGAATAACTCTGGTTGGAGATTTTGACCCGAAGTTCAGTAGCGTAACTTCAAATTTTCGGCCCACCCGCAAAATCTGGCTTTGGGCTCCCGCCCCCTACTAAAAATCGTATTAATCTATATCTGTAATACAATTTTTCAAGTTTGTCGGCCGCACAATTTATTTTCAAACATAAACATACACACATATATAGAGAGAGAGAGAGAGAAAGAGGGAGAGAGAGAAAAAAGAGGGGGGGGGGTGACACATTAAGTTTTAGTCGGCAGAAATCTGGAGAGTTCGCCATATTGAGGAGAAAAAGAATAAGTAGTATGAATTTAATTGTAAATATAATGTACTTGTACAAAAAATATGGGATCGGGAGGAGTTTCTAAAATGTTAGTTTAGCAAACGGAATTTTCGACTGTATTGAGAATAATGAAGGTTCAGGGCTCTTCGTCTTAAATTTTTTGAATTTGAAGTTTTAAAGGCGTGATTATAAGTTTTTTTCTGTAACATAACGGAAGGAGGTTAGTGACTCTTCCTGCAATTATTATTGAAGTTCGAAAAACGCAGCTTTAGAAGATCTTTGATGACGTTAAAACAACGGCGGTCGGGAGTTATCCCCGGAAATTTTTTCAATAGATTCAATTTTTTGAAGACATTATTTAAGGATGAGATTCGGAACTCTGCCTATGGGAGATTTTTGAATTTCCAAAATATGTAGCTATTTTAAACGTTCTTCAGTGATGTTAGGAGGATGGAAGGTTTGGAGGTCTTACCACTAAATTTTACGAAAGTTTTTACACACGTGATTGCGTACCACCTTTGGGGAAGGAGTTAGGGACTCTTTCGGAAATCTCATCGTATTTAAGTTCCAAAAACGTAATTTTGGACAAATCTTTGTTAATTTAATGAAACGGTGTCGCGGGCACTGCCAAGGAATTTTTATTAATGGAACTTCTAAAAATGCAGTTATAGGTCACTTTTGAAGACGTTAGAAGATGGAATTGAATTGTAGGGACTCTGCCCCAGAAATTTTTCTACATGGAACTCCTAAAAGTGCATTGTAGGCCACCTTTGATGACGTTACAGGGAAGGATTAAATTGGGGACTCAGTCCCAGAATTTTCGAAATTGAAGTTCCAAAAAGGCAACATTAAAAAGAGGGAAAGTTTTGGTGACTTTCTTTGTAATTTTTCGAAATTGAAGTATTTAAAATACTTTGCCTTTTTAAGTTACCTTGATAAGTTACCTTTTCGGATCTTCGATTTCGGAAAATTTCGGGGCAAAGTTCCAAACCCCCTCATTCCTTGCCCTCACAGCATCGAAAGTAGTGCAAAAATGCGTTTTTAGGATGTTATATAAAGGGATGGGGGTGAAAGTAAGACTTCAGGAATTTTTTTGATATTGAAGCTCCCAAAACGCAGTTTTAAATTATCTTCGATAATTTTAAAGAAACGGGGATTTGGAGGCTCTCCCCCGGAATTTTTTCAAAATTGAACTCCTGAAATTGAATTGCTTTTGATGACCTGACAAGAAAGATAAGGTTCCAGGCTCTCCCCGGGATTTTTTCAAAATCAAAGTTTTAAAATCCCAAATTTTAGGCGATTTTCGATGATATTGGGATGACGGAGGGTTCGAGTCCCCTCCCTGGAATGTTTTTATAAATAACATCACTAGAAAAGCAAGCGTGAACTATATTTAAAAATGATAAGAAGAGAAGACTTTCAGGACTCTCCTCCGGAATTTTTTACTATTGCTCCAAAAATTCAATTTTAGTCAATCTTGAATGATATTATAGCCCTAGGGGATCCCAAAACCAATATAAACTTTTCAAACCAAGTTTAATTTCGGGAAAAAAAAATTAAATTAAATAAAAACAAAGTTCAAAACTCTTCGGGCCCTTTCCTACTCCCCCCCCCCCTCCCAATCCAGATCCTACACAAAAAACTTCTCTTGACTGTCTTTTTCAGCATTTCTTAGGTCAGGACTTTTTCCTCCTTTTCCCTTTCTTTTTCAGGGATTTTTCCTTCTCTCCACTTTTTGCTCCGTTCCGTGCCAAGGTTTGGTTTTCGCACATGGAAGGTGGTGCGTGGGTCCTTTTTTTTCCTCCACTTTTAGGCCGATTACTGAATAGGCCGTGTGACCTAGGGCCCCTGATATTTGGGAGCCCCAAATTAGCTAAAACTGTTTTAGCAAATGGCAAAAACGGTAATGTTTGGCTACAAGAGGGCCCGAAAAAAAGTCCCTGGAGCCCTCGATATCTTAATCGGGGGTCGACATCAATAGGTTCTGGGGTTCTATGGGGCCCCAGAACCAATACAAACTTTTCAAATTGAGTTTGATTTACGAAAAGTTTTTATAAAATTGAATGAAAACCCAGCTCAAAGATTTTCGGGCCCTTTCAGGCTCCCCCCCCCCCCCCCCCGCGTTGCGGGGTCGTGCGGTACGTAGTTACGCCAGTGCCGAAGTTGTAATGCACTCTGTGTCCTTTTTCATAACAATCATGCCACACAACATACAATCAAATATTAAAATATTTAAAAAATATTATTTTCCTAATTTTCTTCTTGTGTCTTTCTCAAACTTGTTGATCATCAAAAATCAAAAATTTTCTTTCACTTTCGGTTACGTTTATTTTTCCCTCTGTAAAATAAAATATATCACCATTAATTTTAAAACTCCCTCCTCAACTGAAGTGGAAAAGCTGTATTCGTTAAAAGGGAAACGACATTTCTGCCACAAATCCCACACTTGGCGAACTGCCAGCTGCGAAGTAAAAGGGAGGGTACGGAGGGTAGGGTCGTCAAAAAGAAGCTTTCTACATTTCCCTTTGATGTGGCCGACACGCCTCACGCAAGCTGCAAACAGATGAGGTCGCCAAAACATCGCCACTTTCAAGAAGAGTCAGGTTACCGCATTTGGCGAAATCTCGTTATTTTTGTTTTTATTTTCCGGAATGAATTTAATAGCCACTGCAATAAAAATGAGAAGAAAAGTTTATTTGTGGGAAATGCTTTTCATTTCTTGCAGCTGAGCAGAGAAAACACTACACTGCTCATTACAAGTGACTAAATAAATATCTTAGTTGCCCAAGGCCATACATACTATTTCCAAAGAGATTTATAATTTTTATGAGTTACTTAATATCACGATTCATGTAATTAATGCCGCTGTTATTATTAATCGCGGTGGAAACCAGTTGGTAAGAACCATTAGCATTTATTTTATTTGTATTCATGAAATAATGGGTTAGGTAGACTGATGTACTCAGTACTAAGTACCATCATTCGGTAAAATTTGGAGATCCATTCTACAAATTGAGGAGTTCCACCCCGGGGTGCCCCCCAAGAGCAAGGGCGCACCCCTAAATATCGCGAGGATTGCCCCCTAAAGAAAGAGAAAAATACCCTTCAAGACAACCTCCCTAAAAATCTCAATGGTGCAGTCTACGCCATGACCCCCCCCCCCAGGTGAGCACCCCTAGTTCCGCCCTCCCAAATGTTTAGGCTCGGGGGGCCCCTGGTCTCACGGCTGAATTGAGTTTAGTTATTGAATTCTAGTTACCAAAGTTGTTGGACTTCAGATTTCAGGGCTAATGTTTCTTATTTTTAAGCGCTTATTTGGATGTTAATGTAGTATTTTGATGTGACTATGGCATTGACGTAGTCTTCTGATTTGTCTCACACAGGCCCGACGAGAGGCCATGTCAGCCTTGTCGGAAACTAGGGCCTCAGGCCTTGAGGGGGCCGGGGCCCGACGACACTGACGCAAAAAAAGAGAAAGAAAAGAAGGAAAGAAAAAAAAGAAGAAAGAAAAAAAGGGGGGGGGGAGGACTCTCCGAATAAGCGAAAACGTAAAGATTAAGCAAAATTTACTCTTTTGATATTTACTCTTATGGCACTTTAAATAGAGTTAGTTAATTGTTTTCTCGTAAGCAGTTTTGATTTTTTCCCTTTTTTCCCCACTTTTTTTGCTTTTCTCCCCTTTTCTTTTTTCTTCTCCCCCTTCTTCTTTCCCTCTCTTTTTATTATTCTTTCCCCCCTTTTTCTTCTTTCTCCCATTTTCTTCTTTCCCCCTTTTCTTATCTTTTTTTTCGGGGAGGGGGAGGAAGCAGGATGACATAACTGACAAGGGGTCAGCCTTGGCTCTCTGCGGCCCTGGTCTCACATCTCTTTTAAAGCTCAGGTCAGAACCAGAACTCTAATGAAAATGTGATGGTTATTTTCGCTGGAAAGAAAATTAGTTACATTAAAACATAGCGGGTTTCGGAAACGGCCTGTTTTAAAACAACGGTTCTGTGCCTTTTGGGTTATTTGGGGGCACGGCAGTGCCCCCGCCAAGTCGAGCGCGAAGCAAACACTGCCGTACCATCCTTTACTGGAACCATTTCGCCGCATTTTCAGGCCCCTATTTGAAAACCTTCTGATGAGACTAGAAAGTAGGGCTCGACCGATGGTATTTTTTGGCCGATGGGCCGATGCCGATTGTTGGCCGATTGTTCAAAGATGGCCGATGGCCGATGGCCGATTGTTTTCCTCCAAATGGCCGATTGCCGATGGCCGATGGCCGATGCCGTTTGGCCGATGGAAAAAAAACAAATAAATTGATAGGATTGTCAGGGATTTAAAGGATCATTGATTCATTTCACTTTACTTCTTTTCTACGAATAAGGAATAGTAATCACAAAAAAAAAATCAGATTTCGACCTAAATTTCTATTTTACGATCACCCAATTTATACTTCACAAGTTTTTTCGGCACATCAGTATATAAATATGTACCTAAGAACATATAAATAACCGAACTGTCCATTTTGAACGCCTCCTCAGTTAATTATTGCAAATTCTCTTGTAATGTCTTCATGCGCGTAAACTTGTGTCACTCAAAAACGTTATGAAATAGTAAGTTGAAAACTCATACGTACGTAGTATGATTTAAAAGTTCGAGGACAAGTTGTATAAAACCTTACCCTGAATAGTTCCCTTTACCGAAGCACATCTATCTACAAAATAGTCGCCTTAAACCACTATGCACTTCTGCCAACGTTCGTATAGCTTTTAGAAGCACTTCTGGAATACATTTTTCGCAACCACCTGTATGGCCTCTTGAGCTGCTGCTTTAACTTCATCGTGGGGAAGAAGGCGACTTTTATATTGAGGCTGCACGGTTCGATTGGTCAATATTCTGATATGACAAATAAATAACAATATGTTTCGTTGGACTTAGCTCCGTGCGACTTTTACCTGTTCCCAGCAAAAAAAAAACATTTGCACGGACGCTGCTTTCTTCCGTCAGGAGAAGATAAAGCTGCATCATAGAAGGTAGTGAAAAATGGTTTCCAGGAGTGTTTCCAAAAGTTATATGAACACTGGCAGAAGTATATAGTCCCTCAAGGTGACCTTTTGAAAGTGGATGTGCTTCGGTAATGTGAACTACTCTGGGTAAGGTTTTATGCAGCTTGTTCACGAACTTTTGGATCGTACTACATACAATCTATAAAGGATGTAGTTATGCTTCTTCTTTTTTTTTTTTTTTTTTTGACTGTTGTATGATGAAAGAGAAAGAACAACAACCAAAAAACAAAAAAAGAAAGAAAGGTATAAATAAAAAGGAAGAAAAACAATAAGACTGTTTAATAACCAATTGATTTGTTTTTTTTAATTGAACATATAACTAAGATTTCAGTAATATTGTAATAATGTATGGATTTAGGTACATTAAACATAGTTAAAAAACATTAAATTATGGTGTTTAATCATTCAAAAAAAAATTAAGAATAAAACTATGAAATTGTCAACAAATTTCGCAATTAAAGTGGAAAGATTGCACGTAGACTTTTTTTAGTCATCAAATAAAACAAAAAAGGTAACAGATAAATTACAATATTAAATCAAAATAGGAATATTTTTATACTTATTTAAAATTTATGAATAGAAAAGTTTGCCTTTTTCATAAAAGCTATAACAGTGACATAAATTTTGCTGAAAAAAGAAATAGCCATGAAAAGAGCGAGGTTCTTAAAACGCAGCTACAATAAACAAACTCAATATTTACACCAAGTTAATAACTGAATACATATACTACTTGATCTGATGTTTGCACACATAATATTGAACAATTTCATTGTTTAACCTTTTATGAAGCTTTACAAACAAGTTCAAATTAAATTTTTGAAATTAACAATAATTTTCTGAAATTAAAAAAAATGCATAATAGAAAATCCTTGAAACTTTTCTATAAAAAAGGAAAATAACTTATTCATTGATTTTATATAAATACTTAAAAATAGTTACATACAACAGAAAAAAAAATCGATCGCTATTAATGATGCAAAAGCGATGGCGCATTACGAAACGAGAATGAGAAATACGCAAAATGACATTTCTTGACCAAAATAAATAATCGCTAAATATTTAAGAAATGCTTGAAACGACGAGGTAGGGTAAGGGGGGGGGGGGTCACCCTCTGATTTTGGAGTAACTCACACTTTGGTCCCAACCTCGGCCTCATTTTTTTAGTACAGAACCGCTACCACCAACGTCTTGGAAGAGTTTCTGAATCTACTTCAGTACTTACGAAGAACAAATTCAAAAGTCCCTTTGATTTCCGAATTATGTCACCATTCAAAACGTCTTTAATCTATTTCTTAAATTAATGCTTTGAATTCTTTCTACACAATAGATGAAGTTTGAAAAAATATCTCCAATTTTATGAATGGTGTTATTTTAAACAACTCAGACGTACAACTAGAGTTTAATTTCAGAAATTGAGGGAGTGGGAGGAGGGGCACGCAAGTGTTCTCGAAAATTCAAAAAATAGTTGTAAAAATAGAGTTCAAAATAATCATAAACATTGAGCAGAAAAACCCTTTCAAAACTTGCACCCGAGTTCGTTTTGACGTGCAGTGGCGGATTTAAAATATAGCAAATGTCGCAATTGTGCGAGAGGGCCCATAAACATAGGGGCACCGTAGGAGTTACAAAAATGCTTATGATAAATATTTTAAAATTTCTGTGATAGAGAAATAGGGTCCCAAAATGTATTTCGACGGCCCCAAACTTGTAGCTCCGCCGAAGCGATACTGAAATGACTGCATTACTGTGATTCATATTACAAATATCGAAAAATTAAAAATTACCGTCGGTACAACGGGAATCTCACAAAATGAAACGAAATCGGTTTCGCCATCTCATATTTGTTTCCATGGACTCCAATTCGGCAATATATTAATAAGTGATCGTCAATCTGAGACGCTATATTAGTTTTGCATTGAAATAAGTAATTAATAGCCACAAAAAATGAGTAAACAGCCTTTTCAGAACACCCGATTGAAAACAAAAAGGGAAGTGCACAACTGGAACGTACGCACACCTCACATGCGAAAATTTATCCTCCCTTAGCTTACCATTTTTGACTTATGACTTATGAGAGATACGTACGTACATATAGAGGCGAGAAAGAACGCAATAATTAACTTGTTTGGTACCTGAATGCAGTATTAAAATCTATTTCAGGGAGGACTAAAATAGAAATTCATACTGAAATTTAAGTAAACAATTTTATATGAAAACAATAACTCACTTTACCTTGTATTGAAAAGTAAAACAGCCAAGGTCCTTTTTTTTTTCAAAAACATCGGCCAATTCCATCGGCTTTTCGATGTTTTTTGAGGCCGATGGGCCGATGTTTCCCGCAAGTTAGCATCGGCCGCCGATGCCGATGCCGATGGCTAAATTGTTGAACCATCGGCGCCGATGCATCGGCTAGGCCGATGCATCGGTCGAGTCCTACTAGAAAGCAGAAATTTTTGTCATCCAGTAAGCTATAATCACATACTTAAAATCCGAAATTTCAAGTCTGTAGGTCATTTAGTTCCGAAGTTAAGCGAAAGCAAAGTTTCGCATTTATGACACTCACTCACTCACTCATGATCATCAAAATAGAACTAGTACTTCCCATAAACTCAGAGAGGTGAAATTTGGTACAGAGTTAGGGTTTGATGGCCACATAAAGAGAAAACTATAAAAACTAGGCTAATTGAAGATCTGGAGTGACCCTGATTAGAAAACACAAGAGCCCAACCAAACTATTAGAGATCGACATACAACCTTTACAAAAAATATTCAACTTGGCGGGCCGCTTCATTTGATGTCAAAAATCGAAAGCTGAAGTATCTAATGAAGAGCCCTCAGGTGTATTAGAGATATGGTAATGCCCCCTTCTACTATTGGTACATAAAAAAATCGACTGTCATTGCAAAAGTACAGCGTAGTGGGACACCATCTTCTAACTTAATCTAGCCTAACTTTAGTCTACTCCAACATTACACAAATGAAATGTTTCTACAAAAAGAAGTGAAATCCCACCAAAAACATTCTGTAAAAAACTAGCCAAGTCTCGATGGAGCTGCTTGTTTATCTCGAAAAAGTAGTGAAATCTAGACAAAGTCATTACAAGTCTAAGGTTCCTTACTGCGATTTCTTTATTATTATAGTTAATGTTGTGTGACTTGACCGTTAAAGGGTACACAAGGGTACAAAACCAGGTGCTCCATGACACCATTGCACCAATCTTTCGTCAGAACCACTACCCATTGACGATGGAAAATTGCCACTTGGAAAACGTGTAAACAAAATTGACCTGTTACCCACTAAGGTATAAAGAATGTCTAACGGCCAAGTCACACTACATTAACTATAATAATAAAGAAATCGCAGTAAGGAACCTTAGACTTGTCATGACTTTGTCTAGATTTCACTACTTTTTAGAGATAAACAAGCAGCTCCATTGAGACTTGGCTAGTTTTTTACAGAATGTTTTTGGTGGGATCTCTTTTAACAGAGGAAGTAGATGTTGTTTAGTTGCTTGCGGGAAATAAACACGAAATTCACCACCTAATTGGACGCACTTGAAAATTTGGTTTATTATTAAAGTGATAAGGACACTTAGTTCATTATTACTGTGCTGACAAGTAACTGCACCAGATAAATTTATTTCTAAAAACAGGAATTGACAACTTCTTTTAGTTTCAAGTTGGAGTTCTTGTAACACCAGAGACTGCTGATCTGATATGAAGCAGAAAGGGCGCCCATATAGGGGGGGAGGGGGCTCGAGCCCCCCCCCCCTTTAGAAATGAGAACTTTCTTGCTTTTAGTACTTTTTTCTTTGCAAAAATGTAAAAATATTTCTTCTCCAGTCATTAATGAATAAGTTATTAAAAAATATCAAATTTTAATGACTCTAATCTGTCCTGAAATCTGCTTCCATGGGGAAAATATCCTGCTAAACCATGGTTAAAATATCTGAGCCCCCCCCTTCCCCCCTTACAATTTTGCATATGGGTGTCCATGTGAGGCAGTAAGAAGGTGAGGGATGTAAGTGCCAAAATTAAAAATTTAGAAATAATCGGTGCAAATGGTAGGAGAACCTATGCTCTGTTTTAGGACAAGAGATGGTACTATAGCTTTTGGTGGGTGCTGCTATACAGTACGATCTAGGAAAAAAAAAAATAAATAAATGAAAGTCTACCTAAGAGCTGAACTTTAAACGTGTTTTACTCGAAACTTTAAAAATTTCGCTTTCATCCCTCAGCTTCTCACTGCCTCATGGCGCACAGTGGAGTATTTGACTGAAAATCCTGGCCAAAATTAAAAATTTACCCGATTTTTATGAAAATTTATTCTATGATAGTTGACTAACTGGTGCATCGATCGGCAACTGTTTTGGAAATTTGAGTCACGTACAATTGCTCATAGCCTCGGTAAAAGATGAGATTTCTATAAGAATTTTCGTTTCTTTGTTACGTTTGAGCTTAATTATTATACGTTTCAAGGTAGATTTTTTGTGTGGCTTTATAAATGAATGGAATTAAACCAAATCAATTTTACGGGATAAAGATATGTCAGGGCTTTGTGCTAATTATAAATCAAAGTAAATGTTTTTATTTTCTTATTGTAAAAAAAATAAAGAAACCTTGGTACGGGAGATTTTTAAAGGCTTTTCGCCTTAATTTATAACTAGAGAAAGTTTTTTAAATGGGTGTCGGGCTGTTTTGAAAGTTGCATCATATTTGGCGAAGTCTCTAGTGCTAATTCCAGCAAAAAAAAAAAAAAAAAATCTTCCGCCTACAACTGCCCTTTTTTTAAATGTTTTTTTTTTTTTTTTAAAGTGCATAATCTGATCGTTTTGTGACAAATCATGATTTTAACTGAATTTTTCCTAAAAATATTTAATCAATTTGTAAAAACTTATCATAAGTACTACTGAATGAAAAGATCAATATATTTAAGCGCACAAACAACAATAAAATTTCAGACACGAGTTTCAGGGTTACAAGAAACAGCTTTGTCAATGTATAAAGATGTAAGTTATGAAATGAGAATCTTCCAATTAATTTCGAAAAACACTTACTTTTATGCATCGCTAAAGGAATTCATTGCACCCCTAAAACATGTGTTTGCGTTCAATTATGTTAATTTTCTCATGTACGTTAATGAGTTAATAAATTAAATTATTTTGTGATCTCTCTAAGAAAATTTGCTCTTCCTTAAAATTGAGATAGATTTTAGATAAAATAAATAAATATTTACATTTTTTCAGATCATTTTTGCAAATAATGTGGGTGAGGTAGGGTCTTTTTCCTCTTATACGTAGAATAAGGGGGAAAAGACCCCCCCCCTACTCGCTAGCTTTAGGAGACAATTGTAATTGTCTCCTAACGCTAGTAAGCTATCCTCATTTAAGACATTTTACCTACTCATTGTGAAATTGAAGATATATTAAAGTTTAGTTCCAAGTTTTTGTTCGTATAATCTTTAGCGGGACACATCACGCTATGTAAAACTAAGGATCGACCAAAGTACGGGTGCATGTACAATATATACAATTCAAAAACAAAGAGCTTTTGAATATCCATTTTCGAGTGTTTTTACAGTTATAACTTCCTAGTTCATTTATTTATTTTTTACAATAGAAAAAAGTTTCTTTGTAACCCCCGAAACCCTTGTCTTCTATTCTTTTTGTGCATGATTAACTCAGGGTTTTATTGATTGAAACCAAACGAAAAAAAAAAATTGATTTTTTTTTTTTTTTTTTTGGTTTCAAATTAGCGTTTTGTACAGAATACTAGGCTCTTTTAATCACTTTTTTTTTTCTCGAACAGTGCACTTAATTACATATCTTCGAAGGAAAAGACGGGGAAAATAGCCATTCGCATCAAACATATGTTTACTTTTCACGTGTTTAAGCATTATTGGCAAGGAGCCAGCTGCTGCATCGCTTTCGGATCGCGTGAAAATTATTGAAAATTTTCATTTCAACTCATTGAAAAAAAAAATCATTATAAATCAGCGAAACAACATAACTTCACCGTTTCGGCTGCAAATGAAGGTAAGGTGTTTATATTATTTCCTTAAAAAGTTTCAGAGCCATAACATTATTAGAATATCGGACGCAGGAATTTTAGTTTACATTGATTGAATAATAAAAAGTCGAAAAAGTGACCTCCCTTTGTAAATTCCTAGAAATTCAGTTAATTACGATAGAACTTCAAACAAACCATATTCTTGAAGAAAATTATTTTTCCCATCTAGTGATGCATTGGTTTTTTTTCTACGTTTACTAGGATTGTTTTTAAGGTCGTAAACATGCAAAAGTGTAAACCGTGGATAAAATATTAAATATTTCATTTTCTTATTCAAATTTAAAAAATCGAGTTTCAAATTGTAACATCAGACCTTTCAGACAACTTGTATATCAAGTTTCGTGTCTATAAGTGGGATAGCTTCGCCGTACAGCGCACAAACGCACACAAGGGTGTCGCCTTCAGAAGAGTGAAAATTTCAAACTAGTTTTGGCCAGGATTTTCAGTCAAATACTCCACTGTATGGCGTTTCGTTTCCAGCAAAAGATACGCTTTCAATTCAGAAACAAACTTATCCTGATGTGGCTGAGAGCAGGGACAACAATCAACCGGGGCTCCTAAATACTCTGGACGAAGCTAGGGAAAAAAATGAATAAAATATTTGATAGATGAGAAACATTAAGTGAGTGAATAAAATAGTGACCGAATAAGAAAATAAGTGAATTATTAAATGAAAGAATGGAAGTAAAATAATTAATAAATGATTTCGTAAGTGGTTTAATAAATGATTGAATAAGAAAGCGAAATGAGCCATTTCACTTTTCTCCATCCACTTTGCCCTGTATACACTTAACGAATTATACACAATATTTAAACTAAAAATAAACTTAATATTAAATAAATAAATACTGTAACGAATAACATAAGGTCTGAATTAATATTTAAAATCTTAATAACTAGACCTTATCATTTAATAATAACAAAAATAATTTTTGTCTAACATTAAAATATTACAATATGAGTATCATTTTTTGAAAATTGCTCATATTATAATATTTTTTAATTTTCAGAGATAATTTTTTCTTGACTGGAGTAGACTACATGTGTTACAACATAGTCAAAATATTAACAGATAGCCCTTGCTAAAAGCATAGTAAATTTTTCAACATTTCACTTTGCCCCATATTCCCCTACTATATGTTACAACACTCAATAATTGCAATTGATCTTAAAATCTTCAAATTTAGGTTAAAACAGTCGATAGAATTAAAATTTAAAATTCAGCGAAGAAGAAATATGGGTATGGTAAAAGCAATTTGTACAAAGTTGTATACCATCGCATTTTGAGCAAAATTTGCTCCAGACGTACATGTACAGTGTCTCTCCGCAATTTAGTGTCCTACTTACGTTTAAATTTTATAGATGAAATATAATTTAAGATTTATTGGGGACATTTTTAAGAATGACAGTATTTAAATTTTTTGCAAATTCTGAAACTAACTTGGGGTGTCACCCACCAGATGGGTGTCACCAATGAAACGGGATCCAATTTTCATACAGAACTCATTTTGTTTCTTAAAAGGAAACACAAAAATACTGATGGGCAGGGCCCGATTAAGATATCGAGGCACCCTAGGCCAAATACTTTTTTTGCGAACCCTTGTATTTAAACTTGATAACATATTAGCCGTTGGCTGAAACAATTTTAGGCATAGACTAAAGTAATTTCAGCCATTTGGGGGATCCTAAATATCGGGGGCCCTAGGCCACGGCCTAGTTGACCTATTCAGTAATCAGGCCCTGCTGATAGGTTACTTTCCAGGAAAGCCAACCTTTTTTTAAGTAACCCCCCCCCCCTGCTCATCCTTCTTATTCGAAAGTATATGGCTTTGAAATATCGTACTGCAACAGTTATGTTCTAAAAGCTCCAACCACTTTTTTTAAACATCGCTGAAGGGATTCCATGTAAACTTGAAACAAGAGTCTGTAATACATTTTGCAATTTCGCACGCCTTAACGTAGTTCTCTCAAAGCAGATCCTGTTTCAGGGGATCAATTGCCCCTAGATTTTATAAGCATAATGTAATATAATGTATGTATTCTGTTGTTTCTTTTTCAATTAAATGTATTGAACATATACAGGGGTGTCCACCTTGGGGGTTGAGTTGATATATTTTTGTAATGTTTTGGTTCTTGGAGGAAGGGTTGGAGAGAGCAATCTATATAGTGGGCGGTTAGGGGCCTTGGTGATTTTTTGCGGAGGAGGGGGGGGGGAGCCAAAATTTATAGATCCGGGCCTGTTGACAGCTTCTCTCAGAACTATATTCTTAATATGTTGTCTGGTATCTGGATTGCATATCGTGAGGCAGGAAAATACAAAAATGAAATGTAATAATAACAACAGTAAGATGAAGATAACCTTAAAAAAAGCTTCTTTGAACAAGACACTTATTTTAGCTGGTAGATATTTAAAAATCAGCAACTTCACTCGGCGCTCAGAACAACTTCCAAGTTACAGTGTCGAAAATGTACGTAGGTTGTTGCATTGCCGCCTCAGCAGCAGTCAAAAGTGGCATAAAAACACAAAACTAAAAACAGAACAGAAAGTTTTATTTTATGACTGTCGCAACGAAAGGGTCGTGCAATTTAATGAATGAACTCCTCGTTTTTGGCAATACGCTCTTTCCACAAGCAGTTCTCTCTTCACTTGGCGGGCCGCTTGAAAGAGCAGACTAGATCTTGCGTCAGTGGCGGCAAAACTCGTGACAGCGCTCTCATGTTTCAAACTGCAACCGTGACCTCTGAATAAAATGATCCACATTCTGCTGCTGTCTTTTTTATCATTCCACTTTAATTTTTGTCCTCTTAGGCCGCAGATCATAATCGTAAAAAGTCGGCAGAAGTAAAATAAAACAAGAGCAGAAACAAACACATACGGATGAAGTTTATGAGGGAAACTCACATAAAGGTGTTCTCTTGTTTTTTAGCCTTTTCTTTGATGGAACGGGGAACGAAACACTATGAAAGGAGGGGAGATCACAGCGAAGGAGATCCGTGTTTAATATTCATGTTGGTTATGATTGCGGCAATTACTTCTAAAACTAATAAACGTACAGACAACAAAATTGGAAGAGGGGGGAGATGAAAATGATTGCAAGTATAACAGGGGTCAATCCCCCTCCCCCACGAGAGCAAGGGCGTACCCTCTAAATATCGCGAAGACCCCCCAGTCTCCAATAGCAAGATCCTCCCTCAAAAAAGTGAAAATACCCCTCAACCCCCTAAAAACTTAAATGGCGCAGTCTGCGCCATGCCCTCTCCCCTAGGTGGGCACCCCTGAATATAACAAAAGCCAGAAGGATCGTTATGGCGCTGTTTTAAACTGGTTACAAATTGGATGGAACTATATTTTAAGAGTGCCTACCTGGGGGGAGGGGAGGGGATTCTTAGGGCTTAGGGGAAGGGGGTGTTTAAAGGGGTTTTTCTCTTTTCTGGAGGGGGAGGACCTGGGGTGGGGATGGGTAGCCCTGTACATTTCGGGATGTAATACTGCTGTTAAGATTTAAGAGATTGCAACGATTCTCAACTTTTTCCTAGTGCAACAAAATATTCCTATCTCGCAGTCTCCAAAACATTCGCTTCTTTTGTATCATTGAAACAGATACAAATTCTGAGAATATAACTGTTTAGAAAACAACAAAAGGCACTTCTCCTTTGCTCAGTTCCCACCAAATTTCTTGGAATTCTTCCCCTGCTTGCAGTGATGTAACCAGGAAAATTTTTTAAGGGGGCACACTGAAAAAAAAAAAAAGAAATTTTTTGATCTGATAGGAATGGGGTCCGGTTAAAATTTTAAAACTTTTAGTTTTAAAATTTTTGGAGTTTTACCATTTTCATTTTTTTGAAGTATTAATGTATAATAAATATTATAAACAGTGTTTTAATTTGTATTATCCATAGCCCTTTGAATATTTTGTTCATTAAGATTTAAAAAATGCAAGTCTGACGCGTTCACGCGTATGATTCACTGCTTTTATAATTAACTTGATTTTTCTGCATGTAGGGGGGGGGGGGGGCACCAGGAAACTTTCGCTCCGGGTGCCGTCAGCTCTTTGGACGACCCTGCACTGATACAGATGTGCAGGAACAATTTTCAAAGTAATTTAAAAGAAAGAAAATAATTTTATTGCATTCATTTAGCTGGCATAGATGTAAGAAAACTCAAAAACAAGTCTTCAAAGTTAAAGTTACGTGGAATTTTTGACGTTGCTTTTCCTCTACGAGGGAGTTGATATCTGGATTGAAACTGGATAATTTTAGTCTCAAATAAGTTGGAACATTCAGGGCATTTCTGCATTATCAAAAAAAAAAAAAAAAAAAAAACTGCTATGAGAAAAGTTTTATTCAAATAGGTAGGTTGTCGAAAAGCCCCTGTCTCAATTCACTAGTTAATCCTGCCAGTTGAACAGTGGAGGAGCATTTTGAACTTGAAGTTTGAAGTTAATACTAGTTTCTTCGGCAATTTTCTTTTCTGGTTCATTAGAGTTCATCTTCAATTATAGGGGACGCAGTTCCTGAGAAATATGAAAAATCTTAATTTTCAAGTTCCTTATTGGCTATGAGACAGGGAGAGCTTTTGAGTACATGTAAAACGTGAATTTTCGCAAAAGACGGAAATTGAAACCCCAAAATGTATTTTGGTTCAGATCCTCGATCAGTATCCACGGCTCAGTAACATGTTGTTCGCGGCCTACTTGTGAGCCCATGGGTTGGGAACCGCTGGGTAAAGGGATGTTAAATATTTCTCACACGCCTCGCTTTTTCTCCAAGCTAGGACACGATTTTTTTCTGTGAGGGAAACTAAATGTTCTATCTCTTGCCCCCAAAATGTTTAATGTTTTGCTTTGCAAAGAACATAATATTATTATTTCCCTCAACTACATTTTTTATTCAAACCGCTAAGAAATGTTTTTAGAAGATTAAAAGAAAGTCATCCCAGAGACTGATATCATAAAAGGAAAAGCATGAAATAGACAACCGAGGGATCGATTCATAGAATCTTCCACACAAGGAATGAAATTATCAATAGTTTACGAGTTATCTTCATCATAAGTAATTTAAAGAAAGGTGTGTCCAGGGCCGCGCCGTCCCTGTGTGCAAGGTCGTGCAGGGCACGACGGCGCCAGAGCCAAAAAGGCGCCGAGATGTACGAATCAATGCTCCAAATAAGAAAAAATCTCCAAAAAAAAAAAAAAAAAAGAACTTTTCATTTTTCTATTAAAGTGCCTGTGAAATTATACTGCTCATTAAAACAAACAATCCTCCTTTCTGCCTATCTATAAGGGGGGGGGGGATGCCTTGTTGTGTCTGAATATTCTATTCAGAAGCGCAATCTTTTACACTGAAAACACGTGACGCTAATCAATGCATACATCGGCATTTTAGTGCCATGAATGTTATTTCGGTATGTCTATAATTTCACAAGGTTGAGTATACAAACCAGCGCAAGAAATTTGCTATTCCCCCTTTTTTTTTTCTTGCGGTGAATATGTTATAATTTGTGCAATATGTCTTTTTGGGACTTTTAACTACTGTCTTTGGTAATTCCACCAAATCATGTTATCATACATTAAAAAATATGGTAAGCACATTAGCATATTATTTATTTGTGCGTAATATGCATTTTTTGTAGACAATAGTTTAGATTAACTTTTAGTTCCGAAAAGTAACGACTTGACCATAATTACTCAATTCCTCCATCCCCTTCAGCTATTCGTGTATTACATTTAAGAAAGAGCTTTGGACAATGTGTTTGTTTTAGACATTAAATTCAATGCCTTTTCAACGATTTCGTTAGTTGGAAGTATTCGTTTTAACGGCAAGTTTCAGTTTCAGATTTTAAAGCGGAATATCCTGTGCAATATTATCCTTTAATTCAGAAATATAATCAGTCACCTCCTGTTTCATGGCGCAACCAGAGGGGGGTGGAGTCCAGAGGACACCCCTTTGGTTGCACCGCCCCGTGCCCCCCCCCCCTCCTGAATGCTTAGTTGAATGTTTTTCAAAAATATTTACTTCTGTAGAAGGGGATGCGTCCAACAAAGTGATTTTAATAAGGAAAAAATAATGATGTTGGGTTAAAACTTTAATATTCACAAATTGGTCAGCTATTCCCCTCCGTCCTATTTCTTTTCTTTTTTCTAGTTCGCCTGAAAATAAGAAAGTTTTCAAAATGCTATTCTGCCGAATCGCTCCCCCCCCCCCTCCGCTAAAAGCATTAGGGAGCATTTCAAATTTCGTTTCCAGATCTTCAATTTCACAGAATTTCGAGAAAGCTTTCGAATTTGAAATAACATCGCTTGAAACTCCGTTCGAAAATCACTTAAAATGTGTTTTTAGAGCTTCAATTTCGAAAGAATGTCGTCCCTAATATCACTAAATATGGCCTTACAATCACGCTTTTAATTAAGACTTCATTTTCAGAAAATATTCGCACAAAGGCCTCCAAACCTCCTTACTTAAATATCATCAAAACTTAAATTTTTCATAGGTCTTTTAAAAAACTTAAGTTAGAATAGCCTCTGAACCTCTTCTCCTAATATCATAGAATACTGCTTAGGTTTTTAGGACTTTAATTTTGAAAAAAATTTCAAGGGGGGGGGAGCTCCAGAATTTCCTTCTTGTAAAAATCTTCAAGGTGTCTTTAAATGCGTTTTTGTTCAATTTCGAAAAATTGGTGGGGAGAAAAGGGGAATTGATTTCTATCTATTTTTCAAAGAAAAAAACGATCAGGTAGAGTCTCAGGTTCCATTCCTTATTCTAACGTCTATAGATATGAAATATACAATCATGTTTTAAGGCTTCAACTTCTATAAATTTCCGCAGATCGCCTTATACCCTTTTCTCCCATAACACCACCAAAGACAGTTTAAAATTGCGTTTTTCAAACTACATATTTAAAAAAATTTCCCCCGGACCCCTCTAATTAAAAGAGAATTTTTTCAATTTGTGAACCCCTAAACCTATTTTTTAGTTGCGTCACTGCTCCTGTTGTCATTTTTTGACAGACATAAAAGTTTTATTAATTATTCATCACTTAGAGATTAGATAGATATTCAATATGGCTTTAACGAAGATATTAATGTATTTTCTTCTTCCAAAGCACATTAGCATATCAGAGGAGCTGCTGAACTCAATATAATTTCGAGATATGAAGTAAAAACGTACACCATATTGAGAAATTAAATATTCACTTTTTTTTGTATAAACTAAATGCCAAACGTATTTTTTTCCGTTTTGATATGTCTACAAAACCTCCCACCAGAACTATATTTTCCTCGAACGCCAGAGCATAAAGGCGCTCAAAAGACATTTGCACGACGGCGCCGATCAGCTTGGCGCTGCCCTGGGGTGTCCATCCCCTCAAAGCAAGAGGCCACCCCTCAAATACCGTGAAGACACCTCCAAGAGCCAGAGCCCTTCCCCCCAAACGGAGAAAACTTCCTCTTAACACCCTTCCCCCATTCCAATTCAATTGCACAGTCTGCGCCGCAACCCTTCTCTTTTAGGTGGCAGGTGAGCATCCCTGCCTAAGGTACATGATTCACTTATTTGTCATTTTAAACATTTTATTTGTATGTAATTTTGCATGAAAATAATGAGGGGGGGGGGCCTTAAGAATTCTGTGTGGAGAGTGGCAATTTATGGTGAAGTGCAGGATTCGGGGGAGCAGAGGGAGTGACCCTAAACCTTCTTTTCTGAACTCCTGATATAAGGTACCGTTTTAAGATTTGATTGCTTTCGAGACTTTTTTTCAAGCAGCTAAAGAAATAGAAACTCGTTATGTCAAATTAAAATAACCACGCTTGTTGCGCGAATGTGCGCAGTATGTTGTGTTATTTTTATTCACATCGAAGAGGAGAGTCTTTTATATCTTTTCTATGCGAATGCGCCAAATGAAACTGGCTCGTGGCACTTCAACCGTCACTTAGTAAGTTGCTATGACTACAAGAGAGAAGTTAAATGTTGTTTTGTAATACAATATTCAATTTCTATTTTCATTTAATGCCAAAAAAATGTATCAACAATTTGGAAACTCGTTTTGTTTTGCCTCATTGCAAATTTGATTTTGAAATTCTGCGCCATATTTTTAGTGCTTCTATGCGGGATTTTTAAAAACGGAAATTATTGCTGTTAGTTCTAGATTCTTGAAAAGCAGAATTGCTGACTCAGTAAGCATAATTGTTGTTTATTTGTTGTGCATAATTACGCTTGAATATAGTATTTCATGAAAACTTTGATTAGCTTTGTTGTTATTTATTTCACATTTTATAAATTTGATTCGATTTAAGGAGGTTACATGACATTTTTCATGAATAGGCCAGGCATTTTATTTATTTTAAAAGCATTTCATTTAATCTTTATCTTCTTTACTAATAATAAAGCAGAAAGTCTCTCTGTCCGGAGGATGTCTGGATGTCTGTAGGATGTCTGTGACGCGCATAGCGCCTAAACCGTTCGGCCGATTTTCATGAAATTTGGCACAAAGTTCGTATGTAGCATGGGGGTGTGCACCTCAAAGCGATTTTTCGAAAATTCGATGTGGTTCTTTTTTTATTCAAATTTTAAGAAAAAAAAAACTATCATAAATTACGAAATTATCATAACGTGGAATCGTAACATGGGCACAAGCCAATTGGCGAGATACGAAATTATCATAACGTGGAACTGTAACGTCGGTACAAGCCAATTGGCGAGAAAATTCACCATACATTATTTGTAAATATACAAGCGAACCAAAAGACCTTTAATTTTTCTATTACGGGCGAAGCCGTGCGGGTGCCACTAGTTACTAATAATAAAGCTGAAAGTCTCTCTGTCCGGAGGATGTCTGGATGTCTGTGATGCGCATAGCGCCTAAACCGTTCCGCCGATTTTCATGAAATTTGTCACAAAGTTAGTATGTAGCATGGGGGTGTGCACCTCGAAGCGATTTTTTGAAAATTCGATGTGGTTCTTTTTCTATTCCAATTTTAAGAAAAAAAATATCATAAGATGGACGAGTAAATTACGAAATTATCATAACGTGGAACCGTAACATGGGCACAAGCCAATGCTTTTTAAAAATCAATATAAACAACATCTACACATTTTTTGTTATCTAAAGCTGAGGTAACCTTGTCATAGAAATGCAATAAATTAGTAGTACAGGATTTACCTTTCCTGAAACCATACTGCAAACTAGTCAACAGACTATTAGTCTGTAAGAACTTCATGATCTTAATTACCTCAAAGAAGTGTTGATATATTTGAATAAATTGTAATTTACAGTGATATTTTTAGCAACTTGGGTTTTATTTGTATGCAAGATTATTGAAACACAACATATAAAAATTAACTTGTGATAACTCAAAGCCTTATAACTCCAAATATTCTTTTACCTTGAGGTTTTCATTGGGTCCTTAACTCTTAAGAAGACGGGAAACTTCCCATAACTGAAACTACCATAAATTGAAAGACTTTAGCCAGACCCTTAGGACTTCAGATCATTAAGAGTTGACTGTACCATTATTATCAGTTATCAAATCATACATCAGAAAAGAGATGAGTTTTTCCTTTTATGCAGAACTGTAGGGGAAACCGAAACCAAATTAGACATTTACTGTATTAATTTGTTTTTGTTTTAGAAATGATTTATTTTATTTTATATTTTAAATTGATAGTTATCTACTTAATGTAGATAAATTTATAGTGTCAAACTGACAGAAAATCCATAAAATAGATGAACATTTTCCTTTTTTATTTGGCATTAAAAAAATTAAACTACACTTTTGTTAAATGGTGATTAACAATGTTTTGACGCACAAAATTAGCAGTGCGTCAAATCGTTGTTGATCACCATTTACCTTTCCACAGAAAGGTATTTATTTCTCACACATCTGATGGTTCTCAAATTCTGATATTCGGTTCATCTCTATAAATTATGGTAATCCTATCCTTTCTGCAATGATCAGCATTTCGAATTCAACTTTTTAAAACAACTTTAACTCGTAAAAGAAAATAGTATAAAAAATACAAAATTGTCTGGTAGAATAGAGAAATGGGCAAATTTTGCTGCCTTTTAAAAATTTCCCTCCTTAACTTTTGGTGGACAGTGATTGCATTATATCCGTTTAGAGTTGAACATGCATATATGTTTTATTTGTAATGGTTACATATTTTTCATTTTGTGTTACCTTTTTCAATCTTTATTATTTAAGACAGATGGATCTTTTTTTTCTTTAACATGTTTTTTTTTTGTTGACAGATATGTCCCAGAAATCTACTGAAATGAATGTTTTGAAGGAAAATATGAGAAAAGTATCTCCAATAAGCAAAAAACTGGTAGAATAATTTTTAGATATTTTTTTAGATTTTATTTTATATTTCACAGTGCTTAAATGATTGAGTGTCTCTCGTGATAATGCATATGTTGTAATCTTAAAAATTGTTTTACTTTTTCTTGGTAGTATTTTAAATGTTTTTTTTTTCAAGTCCTTGGTAAAGATTTATTCTAAGCAACATCATCGACTTGTGTATCCATCTAATTAACATAATTTTTTCATAAATTTTACTTTCTATAATATAATAACAATGGGAATACAGTGAAACTTCTATGAGCGACCACCTCTATATAGCGAGCACTTCCATTAACGACCACTTTTCTGAGGCACCGATTTTTCCCCGTATATGACTTATGTTAAAATACACCTCTGGGTAAGACCATTGAAATCTCTCACATGAACCAACAAATTGTGAACCTCAACATTAACAAATATAGGAATTTTTGTTGGAGAAAACTCAAAAAGAGAATGACAACAAGAGAAAAGCAAAAGAACATTTATAGTTTGTACATGGATCAGTTTCCTTCATATTAACAGAGGTGGAAGGAAAGCAGAATAAGGGATTAAAATAAGTTTTCCTGTGGGTCGAAACATGTTCCTTTCTTCCCTCTCTATTTGGAACCTCAAAAATGTCACGAAGAGGAGAGTGTTGTTTTTCAGACCCTTGGGAAGCTAAGGTGGCACATGCACATCTCGAGACAAATCAAGCCTGTCATTGAGGGCGGTTGATAAGAATATTAACTTCTTTAAAAGGATGTTACTTGGATTTTTTTGGTTGCTCAAGCGAGAGGGGGTTAGAACTGAGCATTCCTAGTTATTACAGTGGACAAAATTTATTTTTAGCACATTTGAATAGTTCAAGAATTGGTTTCAGTGAAGTTCCATTCTGCATTTCATCACCATATATTGCAGTCAAAATTCTGAAAAAGCAAGTTATCTCACGCCCGAGAAACGTGTAGAAGTTATCAACTTACACAAGAAAGGAAGATCAGAAAGGAAATTAATGTAAAATGTGTATTTTATATAAAAAAATGAAGAAAAAAAGTTTCTTTATTTAAATGCATTCTTATCACAAGGTTCTCGATTAATGCACTGCAGGAAGAAGATAAATAACAGCTATTGGTGCTGTATTTGCATGTTCAAAAATGACCTCTAAGAGCGACCAACCTCCATTAACGACCGCTTTTTTTAGGAATGGAGAGTGGTCGCTCCAGAGAAGTTTCACTGTACTTTTATTACATGCTGTTTGATTAAAATTCGCAGTATCATTTCAGTATCCTGCTCACAAATGCCCTTCTTTGCAAACAATAGATGTGGCTCGTGAACGCAGAGAGGAAATACATTTCATTTCTCAAGATCTTGCTCGAAAATTGCTGTAAGTACTTCAATTTTTTTATGATTGGAAAGATCTATTGTGTATTCGTGTACAGCAGGGCTGGAGGTTTTTTATTTGAACATTCAAGAAGATATCTCTTTGACTTCAGGTGGTGTAAGTTGTTAACTATTCTCTTTGTGCTTAGAAAAAGTAGCGTGCTAATCGACGAACGAAAAGTGAGGTCAGATCTGTGGAACATCTACATGGCACTGCACCCGGGGAGCATGCTACGTTTCTCAATAAGACTTGTCCCCTGTAAGCATGACTTATGGGGGTGGGTACCTCTTGTTAAAATTACTGCATTCTACTTGGTAAATAAATATTCCGGTAATTTATTCAAATGATAATAGCTAAAGCAGGGGTGCCGTCGGGGGAAGAGGAAGTGGGAGGAGGGCTCATGATGGAGACTACGCAAGCAAAAATTTCAAAATAAGACATTTAAAAAGAATTTCAGTCTCAATTGTAGGGGGATGATTTTCTTGGAATGGGGGGAGGGCTCTAAAATAGTGAGAGGGGATGCTATTGCCCTTAGGATGAGCGTTCCTAACTAAAGTCTTTGCATAGAACAGCCTGTGGTCATTTTGTTAATAAAACATTTCAGTAATTTTTCTTAATAATTTAAGCTAAAGCAAGGGTGCCAGGCGTTAGGGGGGGGGGCGATGGGTCATGGCGGAGACTACACTATTGAATTTTTAGAGAAGACTAGCTGCATAGCCAAGCTTTGCAGGTTCCACCTCGAAAATAAAAATGACGGGTGTTCAACACGCAGGTATGAAAAAAAACCAGTAAAATTTTGCGACAGATTGCGGAAAAAGAACCAACAAGTAAACATTTTAAATCCCCCGATTACAGGAGAAGCCTTTAAAACAAAACCTAGAATTTTATTTGCTCATATTCGAGACAAAAAATGGCAACATCTTTCGTCTCAATGATTTTCTTCACACGATAAATTTTAATAAAAGCATTTTTGCAGAAATTTGAGATGAAGCACTGAATAATAATTTGAGTGAAGTAAAGCCTTTGAAAAAATAGATTTTATGTCAAAATCTAAGTGTCATAATTAATAGTTTTTAATTGATATCTCTGCTAATTATTATAGGAGGAGTATGTTAAATAGCCAAACATAAAGATGGGAAAATTACAAATCCATCAATACCTGGTTCGATGGTCAATTGACTGTCGTTCGGGAGAAGCTTGGACATAGATACATAGGTACATACCCTCCGTTTTTTGATTGTATAAGATGTTTCAAAATGATTTTAGTCTCATTATCGGGAAATAGCACTACTGGGCGGATGCCGAGTAAAATGGGGGGGGGGGGGGTACTTTGCATCAACACTCTTAGGAATCGTTCATAGATTAACTATCAGCAAATCGTCGCCTCAGAGCAACACTAAGACATATAATCCCAGAAATAACACTAAGATATCCTGCTGTTGCTCTTAGGTGACAATATTTGTTTCTGTTTTTTAGAAAATCAGTCGGCCATCTCGGTAGGTAAATATTTCAGTAATTTAATTCTAATTATTTTACTAAAGCGGGACAAGGGGAGTGGGGACGGGGGCGGGTAAGGCTCTACAAAGGGTGCTATAAAAAGATAAGTCTCATTTTGGGGAGGATAGCATTTCTGAGTGGTGGGGCGCTTCATAAAATTTGGGGATGTGGATGGGTTGCGCGTTTGCTCTTGGGGAGTGGAGGGGGCATCCATACCTAAACCATCTGCATTTTTCAAAATCTATCGGCCATCTGGGAAAGTAGATTTTCCAGTGCATAATTTTAATAACTCCAGCTAAGGCTAAAACTTGGATGCAAAGGGTGGGGGTGGGGGGGGGGGGGGGGAGAGAGGTGGCGTGGTCAGGGTGCAGAATAAACCATCAAAACTTTTAGTGGTGTTTAAAAATATTAAAGTGTCATTGGGGAACTCTTTTGTGTGCGATGGGGCTTCGTAAAATTTGGAGGAAGGGGGGAGTGCTGTGTCGTTCTTGGGTGGGGGGGGGGACACCTAGAACTAAATCTGAATTTTAAGATCTGCAATAAAAGCTATCGGTCATCTCGATAAACCACGATTTGAGCAATTTACTCTTAGCTGCGCAGGGGTGCCGAGGAGGGGGTTATGGCACAGACAACACTATTGAAATTTTTAGAGAAAATCAAAGAGTTCCATTTTTTAAATCAGTGGCGTTACTAGAGCGGGGGGTTGGGGTGGTCCGGCCTGGGTGTCACCCGTCTGGGGGGGGGGGTGACACCCAGGTTCTTCCAAACCACATCATGGGGTGAATACTATACTTAGGATTAGGTTCATATTGTCAGCACTTGGACTGAAAATTGTATGAATTTCATGCTTACAAAGAATATTAAAAAATTCTTTTTCGTTTGTCGAGGGAGGGAGGGGGGGGTGACACAACAAATTGGCGCTCCGGGTGTCACTCATGCTAATATGATGTACGCCACTGCTTAAGTTTCTCCTCATCTTCGGTTTGAAAAGCGAAACGTTTTCTTTGCCTGATTTGTAACCACTTTTGCATGCTGGTATAAAACAAGATGTAGTTTTTTTCTCTCAATATTTGATTTTGATGTCTCCATTAAAATATTTTTAAACTCTTTCATAATTCTTTTACAAAATGTAGAAAAACAACATTAATGCATAACCGAATTATAACTAAATCCCGTATCAAGTAATATAAACTCCATCGAAAGTAGTGTGCTCCCTAACCGCACTGCTCTCTAGCGGAATTCCTAAATTTTGTCCTCAAGAATTGCGCTGAAAACAGTGACGGTCGGCACACTACTCTTTCTAGGCACTGTAGGTCTAACCAATCACAGAACTAAGAATTACAGTAGTTTCTTTATTTTTTGTAAAAATGAATTATGAATTTCTCCTTTTTTCTTGGGAAAAAGTTAAGTTTAAATGTATACACAACAGTTAAAAATTTAAAAATGTGAATGAAGTTTTGATCTCAAAAAAATTTCTCATATGATGCACAATAATATTCTCCCAATTACTAAAAATATTGAAAAAAGTATGAACTCAAATGGGTTCCTAAAACAAAAGAATCTTCAAGTTTGTGTCAATAATGATGTTATAAATTTACTGGCGAAGAGGGAACCATTAAGACAGTTTTAAAAGTAATTTCTTTTCTTTTATTTTTGAGCTAGACTGTGCAAAGCTGGGCGAGGCAGCTAGTATGGAATAGTTAACACATTTGTCCTGTTACATTAACTTTTCTTATTCAGAAATTAAATTTTTGCTTTTGTTGCATGCCTAAGTTTTGTCCTACAATTTATTTGAAGCTCTTTTAGTGATACAATATTCAAAAAAATTTATAAATAATCCAAAAAAAATAACATGATTAGTCATAATTAATACAGTTATGAAATGCAAAAAATGAAAAGAATGAGTAAAATAACAATGATTTGTATTGAAATTTATCAATGAATTGAAAATTCTCTGACTGTTGGATTACTAAATTTCATTTATTTTATTTATACATCCAGTGTATCCAAAAGAGGTCCTCAGCAGTTAAAAGGATTAATAACAGAAGATAAATTAGAAAAGTTGCTAAAATCTGCTTCTGAGAATATTAAAGAGTCTGAGGAAGCTAGAAGAGAAGAAAAAGCAAAATTGAGAGATAAGCTTTTGGTAATGTTTACTGCAAGATTAGAATTACATCCACACCACCTTGTTTTTAGTTTACTAAAATAACTTTTGTCAGACTAACGAATTTATTGTAATTTTTAGTTAATAAATTTTGCTATTCAAGAAACTAATTATTGTGTAATTAACCAAGATGACCAAGAAAATTAATCTAATTCATGGGCTGTAAAAGGCACTTATAGTTCTATCAAAAATGTTTAAATATGATGGAAGACTAGGATGAAAATTGCCCCCCCCCCCTCCCCCCCCAGTGTTGACCTTTTGAATAGACATTGTTTCCAAATGATATTATGAAGCAAAACCTTTTATGACAAGACAAAAATTATGTTGTTCCAACAGTGAGTTTTATAAAAGAAAATTTTTCAAAAAATAGTTTAAACTGTTTGTTAGTTTCTTGCTAGAATGGTTTAGTTTAAAAAATGTTAATTAAATCTTTGATTAAGTTTTGTTTCCCTGACATTTTCCACATACACGCACACACACAAAACTTTCTAGGAACTATATGAATTTCACTATGGAATTTTCTGTCCTTTGATGTCTTCTAAAATTGGGTAAACTCATTTTGTTAGGATTGCATTGCGCTTAGAATGTGAGAGGAAGCAGGCCTTTTGGTGTTTTTTCGACTTTTCATGCTTTTGTAGTTTTTGTTTCTTGTTAGTTATAAATGCTTTTGCAAACAAATTTGTCACAGTCTTGTTATAATAGTTCCCTTTCATATTTAAATAATACATTCATTGTTTATCGTTTTAAATAAAATAAAATAATAATAAAACCGGTGTAAACTAAAACATTAGTTAGAAATATTTCTAAAAGGTTAATAATTATTACAATCTTAAAGTAGTTATGGTATACTTTTTTTGTTTTTCCCAATTAAATTATTTTCTTGTCTAAAATACCCAACTATTTCAAGCATTCTAATTCTTGCATAAATTTAAGTTTATTATTGATAGGGGGTAGTGGCACGACAATCAGGAAGGAGGGGGGGGGGGCATAGTTTTTAGTTTTCTGTGTATCCCATTGCTTCTCCCTTAACTGTTCATTTCAAATGAAAAGTTCTTTGTATGTAACTTCTGCTGTTGATAGATTGTTGGACTTTGAATTCTTTTTTGAATATAGTTATTTGAGTGTATTCAAGTACGGGAAGATTTTCGTTGAGGCAAGCATAAAAAATATGCAGTCTTGAATTCATCTAAATGCTATCTATTGGCTGACCTGAAATCTGCCATATCTAATCCATAATAATAAAAACGGTGTAAACTAAAACATTAGTTAGAAATATTTCTAAAAGGTTAATAATAATTACAATCTTAAAGTAGTTATGGTATACTTTTTTTGTCTTTCCCAATTAAATTATTTTCTTGTCTAAAATACCCAACTATTTCAAGCATTCTAATTCTTGCATAAATTTAAGTTTATTATTGATAGGGGGTAGTGGCACGACAATCGGGAAGGAGGGGGGGGGGGGCATAGTTTTTAGTTTTCTGTGTATCCCATTGCTTCTCCCTTAACTGTTCATTTCAAATGAAAAGTTCTTTGTATGTAACTTCTGCTGTTGATAGATTGTTGGACTTTGAATTCTTTTTTGAATATAGTTATTTGAGTGCATTCAAGTATGGGAAGATTTTCGTTGAGGCAAGCATAAAAAATATGCAGTCTTGAATTCATCTAAATGCTATCTATTGGCTGACCTGAAATCTGCCATATCTCCCTTTTCCTTGAAAAACAAACCTATCTTGTCTTTGAACCTATCTTGTCTTTCTAAAAAAGGAGTGCTTCCAAAAATAAAAAATCAAGTTTATTCAGAAATGCTGACTTTTTATTTTACTATATTCATATATTGTAATGGCAAGGGTAGAATTGACCTAGATTAAACTAATTTACTACTACACTTGAAATTTTCATTTCCAAGAGATGGAATAAAACAAATGTTCTGTAATAATTCAAAAAATATGTCATTATAGAGAGTAAACGATTTCTAATATTTTGTTTTCATGAGTAAGACATGTATAAAAATGCATAAAAAGCAAAATTTTCCACCTTAGGCTTACTTAGAAATCAGCTATAAAAATTTCTTTCCCTTTTAGAAAGAACAAGAAGCTAGGAGAGCTGAATTTGAAGCTTGGGATTTGGTTCGTAAGAAGAATGAGAAACTTACTGAGCTGGAAGAAGAAGCGAAACAAAAGATGGAATATTTTAGAGAAAAGGCCAATGAAGCTATCAGAGAACAAAATGAAGAAATTAAAGAAATCAATAAGGTGTTTTTAGAAATTGTCAACAAGTTGCTTCATTTAAAACAACAGTAATATATGTTACCAGGGCATGCAAGGGGAGATATTACATGCTGTTCTAGATTCAAAACAAGTAATGAAGTGCAGTTAATTTAAAATTTTGCCTTTGATTACGGCTTGAATGTAAGTGGATCTTACATTTTTTAGCTAGGTAGTAAGGATGCAAAATAAGTGTTACAGACTGCTGGTATGTGATACCATGTCAGTGGCTTAGTAAGAATCTGAAAAAACGGGTAGAGGTGGCTGCCGAGGGCGGCTAATTAGTCAACCTGGCGGCTAGTATGTATATATTGTCTGACTTGTCATTTTTCAATTATTTTCGGCTTTTTTTTCCCTTCTATTTCAATGTATCATTTGCTTAGCAGCAAAAGTATATAAATGGATTAATTTGTTTCATTGGCAGTTTAAAATTACATTCAAGCTTGCAGTAAACCAAAATGTTGTTCACAAACTGCTTTTTTTTAAAGGGAAATGAATTTAAAAAAGTGTTTCATCACAACTCCTTAAAGCCTTCACATGTTATGCTTTGGTCAAAAAATATTATTGGCACTTTAAATTATTAATTTGAAATACAAATCATGTTTTAAATACCTCATTGAAAATGTTTACTACTTTCATTAATTAAAAATTAATGAAAGTAACACAATGCTATTTTATTTTTTAGAAAGTTTTAATTAATCAAAGATTAATTCAAAATAATGCTGCTATTCATGTAGAGAGGTGAATGCAGAACTGCTTCACAACATTCCAGTTTTAATAAAAATTGGCTTGATTGGATGTTTTTTTCATACCAAGCTTCTGAGTATTTATTTACCGTACATACTCGAGTATGAGTCGATCTCCCAACTTTTAGGAGTAAAATCGGGAGAAAAACAAAAACCCTCATATAAGTTAAACCTCTACTTTCTGAAAATATTTGGAATGTTTTGCCGCTAATTTTGAAGAAAAACGTTATAAAGCAGAGGAAAATGAAATGCAGTGAACATTTTTATGTTAAAAAACATCTGATTTTTATTATTTTCCCCAAAAAGTGTTGACTTCTGCGATCACGATTTTTGTAAAGGGTTTGATTTTGCTGTTAATATTTTTTTTACTTATTGCTTTTATTTTGAATTAATATCAATAAAATTTTGCACTGTAGCCATATTACATTATTTAAAAAAGCTGAACACTAATTCACGACTATCGGGAAAATTTGCGAGCACAGTGATTCCCACTTTTCGCGTAATCAGCCCTTTACTGTGATTATTTAGTCTTTATTTTACTGTCAAACCATAAAAAATTATAGCAGAATTTGTAAGTATTTACTTCTTTATTCTTTAGTGTCTGTGTAAAAGGGTAGGTCTAAAATTGGGAAAATGCTCACGTTTTCGTTTTTTTCCAAGAATTGTTCGGGAAAATTTTCCAAAATTCTGTTCATGTATAAGTTAACCCCCTAACTTTTAACCTCAATTTTTGTACTAAATTTCTCCAGTTATACGCGAGTATGTACCATATTTATTTATTTATTTTTTGCTGAAACTTCATCTTTTTTAAAATTAAATATTATTTTTTTAGGCATGTCGGGGGGGGGGGGGGGGGTGCGACTTTAGAATGCCGTTTTAGGGTGGATAGTAAAAAATTGAACATGTGTAAATAAAAAGTACTTATAGAGTAGAAATTAACTTTTTTTTTTTCAAAAATTATACAAATCAAAAAGAAATAATTCTTAATCTGAAAATAACCACTTTGTTGCATGAAGAATATTTTTTTAAAAATTATCATTAAAGTACCTATTTTTTTCCCAGTAAAACATTTTAGTTCATGAAAAAGTTCATCTACTGGATATTTTTTAACCAAGAGCTTGCTTATCTTGTATTTTATTCAAGTTTTAATGTATTTGTAGAGCCGTGTTTTAAGATTAAAACTTAACAGCATATTACATTACTAGTAGAAATGACGTAGACATTTATTTGTAGAGTAATTTAGTTTTGAACATATTTTTTTTTAATTCTATCTACAAAAAAAAAAAAAAAAAAAAAAAAAAATTGAAATTAATACATTTGAAGAATGTAGTAAAAAAAATTAGAAGACAATGTCTTTGCAAACAACAGAAATTAAATACTAATATCAAGTATAAGTGTCTTGCATTTCAATAAGCCCAAAAAATTTGCAAAGCTTGGTTATTTGTGAGCTGCAAAATATCACAAAAGTTACAATTCACAGTTAAATTTTTCAATTGCTTGTGAATATTAAAAATGTGTTTTTATCGAATTTCTGTACTCTCCTGTTTAAAGGTGAAATTGTGGTGACAAATCTACCTTAAGATTAGGTATAAATTAAGAAGTAAATAAATAAAATAAATTCTACAAAGTAAACAAAAAGTTCTACAAAATGCACATACAGGTAAATTTTGTTGTTAAAAAGCCTGATGGTTAAGTGCTAACACTCACAAATTGTAAATCTTTTTTCTGAGACATAACTCCTGTGAATGTTAATGGGAATTAACTAATTAATATTGGAATTGAAAACAGAATTTTTAAATGTATTATTTTGCAGCTTATTCTATCTGCAAAAGTGCAAGCAATCAGAGATGCCCAAGTCAAAGACAAGCAAAATATGAAGAAAGAACATTTGATTCATGAAGCAAATTTAGATTCAATCATGGAGAAAGAAAGGAGTCAAGGCGTTTCAAAGGAACGGGATATGCAGCAAAAAAGGAAAGAGGCTGCTTTTCAGTAAGAAGTTAGCTTCTGTATTTACAACTTACTGATATATTTTTTCCAAGTTTTTGTTTTAAGAATTGTACAAGAGAATGCAACTGTAACTCAAGTGCTGTGCATTTTTCCTTTTCCACCTTATATTTGTAATTCTGAAAAATAATGAAAGTAGAAAAGAAGTTTATGCATGAATGCATGTATTTCATTATTTGCTCAATTTCCACATTTTTATGTGTGTGTGAATGAGTGAGAGTAAGGCTCAATTGAAATGGGAGCTCAGCTGCTGTACTTTTCAATTTTGCGGGAATTTTCACACATTACATATAATTCAGACTGAGGTTAAACTACCAGTAGTTGGCACTGCACGAGCAGTTGCCTCTTTTAAATGTCAACTATAGTTCATCACCTGGGGAAGCAAGTATAATTTCTGGGAATACTAAAAGTATGAAATGTTTTTTAGAATTGAAGGGTTTGCTGTAACAAAGAGTTAACTCGGTTTTTTGATTGTTATTGTTGGAAAGTCTCCTGGAACTCCATGTTGCCTCAAGTGAATGATGCAGCTAATTCATTCTAGCCAATACTTGAGAATTATCAACCGGAGATAACTCCTTGTTGAACCAAACGACCAAAAAATGGAGTTATTCTTTGTTGCTGCAAAAGCCTTCAATTTTTTAACTATAAGTCTTTTTTCATGGGAAAGACACTCTTATTTTGTGGGCACTTGTATGTTTAATATGCTTTAATTATTTTCATTGAATCTTTAAAAATAGCTTGTAATTCGGGCATATTCACTTTACCTCTTAATCATCCGGAAAAGTGATATGTTGTTTAAGCAGAGAAATAAATCAATGGTTTTTCTCATTGATTTATTTAAGTTCACATGTTTAATCAATTAACAATTTGTTTTCAATAATGAAAATTTCTTTTCATGATAGAGCAGCTGCAGAGTTACAAGCACAAATACAAGACAACAAAGAACGTCACCTTATTGATTCTGAAAGAAAAGTCAAAGAAGGTGAAATATTGTTGAAGAAAATGAAGGAAGACCAAGAACGAGATTATCAACAAATGAAACTCAAGAGGTTGAAGAAGCAAAAATTTTTGGTATAGTTAGTCCTTTTTTTTTGTATAACTACAATTTATTTCATTTTATAAAGTTTTTATGTGTGCATGCTTTCTATAATTTTAAATATGAAAATATGATAATTAGTCAAATATAGTAAACTCCCGATTATCCGCAGAATTGGGTGGCGCAAGTACCACGCATAATAAAAATCGCGGCTAAGTTGCAAAAACATTAAAATGAGGGACAAATAAGGTAAAAATTGTTCCTCCTCAAGAACATAGCTGTACTGATGCATAATACTTTCTTGAAACAGTGAAAACACATACAGTTACAGTAAAAATGTTTTGTATTTTTTGCACAACAGAATTTAACATCATAAAAAACAAGTGTATGTACAATGAAGAAAGCACAATCAATAAATAAATAAATAAAACAAAAACAACTGAGTTTCAATTTACACTTTTCAAAAAAAAAAAAAAAAAAAACAAGCATTGGGTATTTGTTTTTTATTGCAAAAATACATGTTCCTGACTGTTGATTGACTCGCGGATAATTTGCTCGCGGATAATCGGGAGTGTCTATAGTGGTTAAACTGCTTGATAGGAAGAAAACTTTGCAATATTTTAATTTTCAAACAAAAATTCCATGACAAAGCTATTTTTTTGCTCCTTCTCCTCCAATGTTTGAAAGTCATTACTGATTCACAGTAAATTATCTCTAAGCATTCCGTTAACATGTTGCATTAAGCACAAAGTTTTATGTAACGAAAAATCCGTGGAGTGCACTTTCCTGTGAAATATGAAGTTCACTTGGTATTTCCAGGTGTCCTGTCCAGGATTTTTCACAAGGTCCGTTTTTTGTGAAAAATCAAATAATTTTGTGAAAAATTTATTAATTTTGTGAAAAATGAATTAATTTTGTAAAAAATCAAATAATTTCGCAAAAAAAAAAATTTTTTTTTTTGTTAAAATGAAATTTTAGAATGTAGAGATGGCACAAACTGCATCAATTAAACTTAAAGTTGAGTGTTTTCCTCTTCTATGTCGAGAAAATCATTCTGGAGTGGTCTGATATTTGGCGGGGGGGGGGGGGGGGGGGGACATCGCTCTCTCAAGTATCAATATTTAATATACCATTCTACATTATGTTAAATTATACTAGAAATATTTCGGTACAGTAGTTGAAATAATTGTAACAAAAAATAAATTAATAAAATAAAATTCAGAATAGGGTTCAAGCATTTAACTTTTTGAACCAAGACACTTAAAAAGCACAGAATTTCGTTTAAAAACTTATAAATTCCGTGATTTTAACAAAAATAAAAAGATATTTTAATTGTTTACCTCTTAACAAAGCGTAACAATCATCAAAAATTCTAAAAATCGGATTCCCGTAGCGGATGCAAAGAGATCGCAATTCTCAAAGTGAAGGCATCAAAAGTATAAAAACGGCTTGTGAAAGAAATATTTTTGATAAAATTATTTTAAAATTGCATTTTAGAGTCCTATGATAAACATTTCATTAATATCTGCGGACACAGTTGAAGCAAAAAAATAATTAATAAATAAATAAAATAAACCATCTATTCAGCATTTTAATTTTTGACTTAATAACAGAAAATGGAATTTTGCTTTAAAAACTTGAAATGAGAGTTCTAACAGAAATAAAAAGACTTTTCATTTATTTGCATCCTAATAAAGCGAAGTTAGCTTGAAAAAAGAACAAAATATGATTCTCATATCGGATGTTAAAAGATTGCATTTTAAAATGTAGACATCTAAAGAAAAAAGAAACGGTAATTAAAAGAGTTTATTTAAAGTTAATCATCCTTGTTAGCATCGAAAAATCAAAACCCATATAATTTTCTCCCAAAATAACAATTAAACATCGCACCGCACCCACCGTAAAAATGCAAATATTGACAAGCTGGTAAAATGATGAGAATATTTTCTAATCAAGTCATTATAAAGGTTAAACGCCAGACGCTAAGTGGCGATAATTTTGAAGTTGGTAACCCTATCTGAAGCGATCATATTTTTTCCCCCACCCTTACTATCCCTTTGCAGTTCTAAGTTCATTTCGCAGATATATATTATTATTTATTAAATCACGAGAGGGGAGAAAAGTGCTTACCAATGCCATTTCAGAAAAGCTTACAACAGGACCGCTGCTAATTAGCTGTGATAAAACAAACAACCATTATATTTATTTGGCAGTAGCAATTATTTATCGCTTGAAAGAGCATCGCAAGAGTGCCGATTTTTTTTTTTTCAAAATTAGCCGATTTTGTATAATTTGATCCCTTTAATTTGACTTAAAAAAAGGTTCAAAAAATTAGCGGTTTATACACAGAAATATGCGTTATTTTACTTTCAGATTTGCTCTTTCAATAAACAATTTGTGAAAGATCCGATCTTGTTTATCAGAATTTTGTGAAGGGTCCGTTTTGTTTGATCAGGATTTTGTGAAAGGTCCGTTTTGGTTGATCGGATTTTTGTGAAGGGTCCGTTTTGGTTGATCGGATTTTTGTGAAGGGTCCATTAACGGACACAAATATCCTCTGGCCAGACCCCCTGATTTCATCTCCTGTTAGCTTTCTGTTTTCAAAATTCATTTACTTTAGCAGCAAATTCAGCATTTCGGAGTCATTGACATATGAGGCAGTGAGAAGCAAAGGGATGTAAGTGGACATTTTCAAGTTGTGAGTAAAACGAGCTTAAAGATAACATTTTAGGTAGGCTTTCATTGAATTTTTTTTATAAATCATGCTGTATAGCAGCACTTACCAAGGCTACTAGTACCATCTCTTGCCCCAAGACAGAGGAGAGGCTCACCTACCATGTGTACTGGTTATCTCCAAATTTTTAATTTTGCCACTTACATCCCTTTGCTTCTCACTTCTTCATATGTTTTCAAATATGATATGCTGCGTCACAATAGCTGGATGGGAAATTGCCTTATAACCATGCATTGCCAATAAATTCAGGAGTGCCCCCTCAAAAAAGAAAAAAATACCCTTCAAAACACCCCCTAAAAATTTCAATGGCGCAGTCTGCCCCATGACCCCCTTTTACCCAGGTGGGTACCCCTGAAAAATTTCAGTGCAGTGATATACCTTTTGGCACCAAAAGCACTGCATGCGCTTCCAATTGCTGTGGGTGACCACCTGCAGCTGCTAACGCATGTTCACGACTGATTAGCCAACATGCTAAAATTGCTTTGTTAATGCTACTGCATTATGAGTTAGATAAACATGTAAATGCTGGATCATAGGGGGGGGGGGAGGGGGCAAAAGGGAAAATTACAGCCTCACCTTAAAAAGTATAGGGGCCTTGCCCCTCACTTTTCAAAGTTAAAATTAATAATCGATTGAAAAATGATTTTTATAGAGTGAATTGGTTTTATTTCACAAAAGTAAAAACTAAAAATTCGAAATAAATGAACTTTTCTCATCTTATATCATAAGAATGTAACTTTAAAATGGAAGGGAAAAGTCTAAGGTGGCCTCTACAGAAAAAAAAAAAAAACAGTCTCAGGGGGGCACACCCACTAACCCTTACATTTCTTTCAACCCCCCCCACTTTTGCCAAGAACCTGCTGCCTCTGAACGCACAATTTCAACCAAATGTCATTTTTACCTACAAAATGAAAAAGAATACTCCAGAAATATGAAGGAGTTCACCTCCGCACAAAACATTGAACTTTTTTTTGTGTGAATGCTGATGCTGATGTGAGCAAAGCATGTTTATTAGAGTTGCAAAGTTTCTCTGTTGCATACTCTGTAATGTTTACTATCAATAATGTGTTAAAAATGCATCAGTATAATAAAATGACTCAAATGTTTCATAGTCATGTTTGAAAAATTTCAGGAAGAACTGACCAAAGATAACAAAGAGCTACTCAAGAGAAAGCAAAACATAAAAGAACAAGCTGAAAAGGAGGATAAAATGATTGCAGAGTTTCAAAGGCTAAAAGCTGTAAGTTATGAACAGCTTAAAACTATGCATATTCTCTCTACTTATACCAGAAATCCTCTGAGTAGCTTCCATTTTTTGCTCCTTTATTTTCTTTGTGCAGCATGTGTTTATCTATATCTTGTCTATTAAAAGGGATACAACACAGGGCCGTAACCAGACTTTTGTTTCGTGGAGGGATTTACCAAACACATTTCTCTTGAAATCTGTATGATCAATAAAATTGGATTTCCTTCCCAATTTCTATTGATTTTTGAAAAAATAGGTTACTTTAATTGGAGGGGGGAGGGGAGGGGAGGGATACTTTAAGAGCATTAATATGAGCAAATGTAAAAGACGTTGTCTCTATTACATGAAGGAAAAAATCTGATATGTGGGTAGTTCTCAAAAGGTGGGAGCAAACACAGACTTCAACTTTGAAGCTTCAACACCAAATAACTTTCATTTTAATTAACTCTAAAATTTTTGTGGTAAATTATAATGCTGTATAGAGACAAGAATTGACATAAATTATGGAAAAAAAGCTCTTTAAATGCCCTTAAAAAATATTTTCTTTGCTAAATGGCACAATTTTGGACATGCCAAAACGTTAACTGAGCAAATGTACCATTAAAAAAAAAATTTTTTTTAATTATTTCCATACGTTTCAAAAAAAAAAAAAATTAAAGGCCTGAATCTTACACTGAATATTTTTTTGTTAATATTTTACACAAATAACAAAAGTAAAGACAGATTATTTACTTTGTAAACGATTTTAGAAAAAAGTAAGTTTGAAATTTGATGCATGTCCAAAAGTTACGATCTTTACAATGCTATTATTTGAGAACTAAGTATATGATGTTTTTCGTTTTAAAGGTATTTATCGATCCTCAGAATCAGTTTTTAATTGTTTAAAAGTGTTTTCATAAGCTTTTATGCAGTATCTTAGAAGAAAAAAAAATTTTCTTAAACATACATGTGAGATGTCCAAATGGCGTTACGATCTTGACGCCGATAATTCTGTCCGTTTATTTATTATTTTTTTTATAATCCACTGTCTTCTAACATCAATAAAAAAGATTATTATGATGTTATCTTCTTTAATCCATAGGTATTTTGCACAATTAATACGTTACACATTGAGCAATACATAAATTACAGTAGAAACATGGCTGTTTATGATCGAACGAAAGCCATTTTGCGCGAAAATCGCCAAGCAAACCTCCGTTGGCGACAACACAGTATACGATAAGCTAAAGGTTACCAGAGGGGGATTCCAGTTTGACAAATGTAGTTAATCGTCAGCTGCACCAGTTTTGGCGACTTTATCACCTGCACTAGCAAATTTTTTTTTTTCCCGCCGCTTTTATTATTTTAGAATTTTTTTTTCTCTTCTTTCTTTTTGAAACATAATTTAACGATCTCCAAATAGAAATACGAATTTCTTTTTTCAATAATTTTTTTTTAGACATCGTTTTAATTCTTATGACATTAGAAAATATATTCATTATTAAAACTGATGTCACTTTTTACATTCTTTCTTAAAGCATATTTTGTTTATTTTTCCTTTAAAAATATATATGTCGTATTTATTTGTCTCTATTTTTATTCCTTATTTGTTCCAAAAAATCAAACTACAAGTTTGTATAATTATTTCCATGAAGCTTTTTTCTACCTTTCATCAACTTCTTCAAAATCATTTCAAAACTTTATTATATGTAAAGAGCAGTATGTATAGCCATTCAAGTACTTCATTACTATCCTCTTTATCATTAAATTGCAAAATTCAAAAAGTAGTAAATAAAATTTTCATTGGAAAAGTTAAAAATCAGATTAACAGTTGTCAAAAATGGTGAAACTTACATTATGATGATGTCCAAAATCCGTTACCTACAGGACAACAATGTCCAAAATCTGTTACCTACAGACTGCTAATTTAATTTGCTAATTAATAATTTTTACAAATACCTGCTGTCTTTTCATGTTCATATATTGTGTTCTAGGTATGCATACTATAGAATAAAAGCAAAATTGATATCAAATTCGAAAATTTTTGAAATTGCTCAAAGTTAACTTTTTTGTTCCCACCTTTTGAGAACTGCCCATGTACATCATAACCAAAGGCGAATCCAGAAAGTTTTCAAGGAGGGGATGGTTGATTTTTCAACTGACCTCTTACTATGTATCTGGTTTATGCCTGCTTGCCGGTGGATGGGGAGGGGGCACAGTAATTTTGTCCAAAACAACTAAAATGTAAAGATTTAGCCAGGGAGATCCCTAATATTATTCCTTTATTTTTCTGTTGAAAGAGGTATTCTAAAATTGCATTTTAGAACTTCAATTTTGCAATGATTCCATGGAGCTGTTTCGAAACAACCTCCCCCTAACATCATCAAATTTCGTCTAAAATTGCGCTTTTTGAAACTTTAGTTTCGAAAATTTATCAGAGGATAGTCACTGAACCCATTCTTTCTCCTAAAATTTTCTGAGATTCTACAATCGCATAAGGAATGTCTTAAATCCGGGCTTCCCAGACTGTGGTGCAATAGTAAAAAGCATTTTTTGAAATAATTTTGAAAAGTTTTGGAAGGGGTTTGAACTCTAAAAACCTACCTCTTGAATATGGACCTGATAGAACAATAAAAGTGATAAAAAGGGTTTAAAACTCAGCAAATAATAGTGGTGTTAACTCGTTTTATCACTTTTTTTCAGTTTTATTTATGCTGTCTCATTTTACTACTCATATTTTAGTACAAAGTTTTGACTGTTCTTACAAAGATATTTAAATGTTTCAATGTTTGGCAATTAGAAAACTATGCTAAATTCATTATTTAAAGTTAAAAAAAAAAAAAATGTGGCATTAGGTTTGAGGCGTTCATAATGCATAGCTTTCTTTTTTTTTTCTATAAGCATAAATTTGATACATTTGTTATAGTTGCAAGATGAAGTAAAGTATGCCAAGGAAAAAGAAGCAAAGAAAAAGAAAGAACTTGAACTGGCAAAGATGGGAGAACTTTATCAGAAATCTTCTAGTTTACAAGCAGAACAAGTAAGCATAAGTTATGTGATATTGTTACATTTTATGAACAAGAAGTTCTGTCTAGAACTAGACGAGCCTACTTTCTTGTATACCCATACTACTTTCTAGTACCTGATCAATATTCTCAAAAATAGCTAAAATTGCAAATGTTTTCAAACATATTTTTTAAATACTTTAAGCTGATTTTTAGTAATAAAATATTCCTCACTCATCCAAAAAAAAAAAAAAAAAAATAGCAGCAATTTTTAAACAAAGCAGCTTATACACTTTTTTCCATTAAAAAAATCTTTAACAGCTTTCAAAACGAAAAATAAAATAAAATTAATAAGCTCATTAAAATAAATACATATCAAAAAAAAAAAATCGTTTCTTTTTCCCCTGTTGCCAAAAACAATTTTTTAAATGAATTAATGCACTTACCAAAAGAAATAAAAACAATAAAATGTCAACTTAAAAAAATAATTTTCATTGTCAAAAAAAAAAAAAAAATCGTCTGCGCATATTTTTGTGTAGAAACATAAATGACCTCGAGTTTATTCGCCGAAAACTGAATACCTAAATTTGAACTTTAGCGTAAAAATAAAACAAGTCAAATCAACAATAATTATTTCACAGTCAAAACCATAGCTGAGGAGTCGGAGTCAATCTCATTTTGGGGTATAGGAGTCGGAGTCGAATATCTAAGAATCGGAGTCGGTCATTTGTCCTCCGTATATAAATTTTTGCCAAAGCTACGAAGTCAGAGTCAAAGTCGGGGAGTCGGTGTCCGATTAATTGTCGGGCACAGGAGTCGGAGTCAAGTGCCCCTAAATTCTCGGAGTCGAAGTCTGGAGTTTGGCGTCAAGAGCTATTTCCAACAAAATTTGTTTGAAGTAAATCCGCCTTCAAATACAGAATCTACATTGACTTTCAGTTTCCCTGTAGGCGCTAATGTTAAGGGATTTGAACTGTTCAAAATTGAACGGAAAATTGTTCAAATCAAAAAGATATTTTATATACAAGTTTTTCATCAAAAGCTTTTTCCTACAAAGTTTGTTTTGAAGCAAATTCGCCTCACAGTTCGGAATTGCCTTGAACTTCCCCGTAGGCGCTAATGTTAAGTTTTTTTGAACTGTTCAAAATTGAACAAAAAATAGTTCAAATCAAAAAGTAAAATATGGGAATGAGGTGTCCTCACCGAGATCTTTCAAACAAAAAAAAGTTTGTTCGAATCGGACTATTCATTCAAAAGTTATTTGGGGGGGGGGGGAGGGACAGACAGACCGACAGACATTTTCCCCCATCTCAATACCCTACTTTCCAATTTTTCAATATTTATATTTGACTTTTTTTTTTGTTTCTCGCGATATTTTTAAGACGCATTAAGCCTTCTTTCATGCTTTTTTCTTCTTTTTCTGACTTTTACTGGGAAAGTAGGCTAAAAACTAGCAAAAATACCCGGCGTTGCCTGGGTCTGTAATAATATTGAGAAACAACAACTATTTTCCTTTCTTTTTATTCTCAGTTCCATGAAATAAAACATACCGCTTTAACTTGATTAAAAATTCAGCTTCATTTTTACTTATAAAACTAAAGCAGCAATAGGTATAAAGAACAAAATAGTGTACGTTTGGAAATGAAAGCATGATATTTAAGCCCATCCAAATCTGAAGTATTTCCAAAATAGGAAATTAAACCTTATTTGTTTGAAAAGATGAATCTGTTAATTAATTTATTCCTAGAACATAGTGTCTAGCCTTCCCTACATGGCCATTGAAGTACAAAATGTTAAAAAAATTTAGCTACCTGTAATCCCGTTATTCTTGAATAAGTCATTTGAGAAATATGAATAATGATGGGTTCGTTTTACGATTTGAAATTTCAACAAATTTGCGGTAACTGTTTTGGGATACCTTGAATAATTCTGCATCATCTCTCCCTTTATTGCATTTTTCACCTTTTTTTTTTCATTTTTGGAAATTAAGAGTAAATATTTTATGAATCATAACAAAACATAATTGAATTAATCCTAAAACTACATTTTATCAAAACAATACCATCCCTGAATAAAACATAAACGTCAAAGACATTATTTGCTTACTTTTCCTCAGGCAATGCATTTTTTTGTTCAACATTGTAATTTAAGTTACACAAAATATACTATCTTTGTAAGGTCTCATCAAATTTATGGTTTCTGTAGGATGCCTTAAGAGCTCGTCGGGCTCAAGAGGAAAAAGAAAGAGAGTATCGAAGAAAAGAGAAAGAAGATGCAATTAAAAAAAAAGAGAGGCTTGAAAGTGTGAAAAAATCTCGAGAAAAACAAATTGAGCAGCAACAGTACTTGAAACGCATTAAAGCTGATGCAGAAATTAAAGAACTGGAAGCGCTATTACAGTAAGTAAAAATGAAAAGAAGAAGAAGAAAAAATAAAAGAATCTAAAATGGAAATTATGATTGCTATTGCACACCACATAAAATTACCACATACCATATACCACATACAATTGTTACACCTGATTAGTCAAAAATATAATTGATCATTATCAGTTTGATTGTTAGAAAGTTAAATTTAAAAGATTTACTTAATTATGAAGATTTTAAAATCAAAGCAATTAACTTGGAGGCATAATCAAAGCTTTGTTTTTATCACTCCACTCCACAGCATAAAAATGTATGTTTAATACTATTCTAGGATTGCTTGTTTGGAGAAGATTTTCATGCTTTGTAAAATTTCATTTCTAGCTATTCTATTCAAAATAATGTAAATGGTAAAAACACTAAAATTAAAGTATTTTAAGAAGGTGAAAAAAAAAAAAAAAAAAACTAAAATAGCTAAGAGAATAATACCCAGAACAAGACCCACTCCTTGTACGATTCAGGTCGGTGGTGGTGGTTGGGGGGGGGGGGGGGGGATTCAGGGGAGGGTCAAAGGGTCATCTGACCCCACTGTGATAAGAATTTTACTATGATTGATGTTAAACTTCAATTTTTTAGATCCGAAAAATTAGTACAGGAATGAATCAATGTTGACTTTTTTTAAAAAAACTTTCTTGCTTCTGTTAGGTGTTTCTTCTAAGCGAGTCATAGTTCAATGGATTGGCTGAGTTTGATTACTGGGCTATTGCTATTTTGAGTTTTTTGGTCATTTTCAAAAGAAGCAGTATGATCCATGGTGCAGGTATTGACAAATTTAAGGGGTAGGGGTGCAATTTGAAAAGGTTTTGATCTCATTTGGGGAAGGGGTGCTCCGTTTCATATGAGGGGGTGCACCATTATTCTTGGGGGTATAGCCACTCCTGCTTGACTGACACTTAAATAGGAGGTATAACATGCTGAAGCCATTGAAACTTGACCTCCCTTGCAAAAATTTCTGGATCCGCCCCTGGAGAAGGGGGATTTATTACACATTTTATCGAGTTTTGGCATGATTTGTAGCTGAAATCTCTGAAAGTTGTTACATTTTAGTTCCATGCAAGCAAAAACAAATTATTAATGATTATTTCTTTGTCAACTTCATATGAAGGCATAACAATAATAATGTGTACTGGCACACTGACTAGTTTGTTTAAACTAATGAAAAGAGGCTTGCTTATAATTAAGATCTCCCTGGGCCACATTTTAGTATTAACACCTTTTCTCCAGTTAAAGTTGCTGTACTTTTTACTATATTATGTGTTGCAAAGTAACTTCTTTTTAGGGTTCTTCGAAAAAGTTCTTGTAGAAGGGGATCTATGGCTAAGAGAATATACCCTTGCTGAGATGAACTGATTGTGTTGTCATCGAAACAGCGTGAAAACTGGAATCCATTTCCAAGAATTGAGATGCTCTGAGAAAAGCTTTTAGAAGAGGGATAAAATAATAAAAAAAGTCTAAGGCTGTCAATCCACCAAAGAAGCAAATAAGGCTCTGGGCTGGGTTCAAATGTTCATTAGCATAAAAGCTAAAATTGAGGGGAAAATTTTAGCAAAATGCTAAAATGTTCTCATATATTTACATATGCCTCGGTGTGTTTTGTCTCCAGTTGAAAATAAAACTCATATTTTATCTGTGACATCTTTGAAGAAATAAGTACAGCAGCTATTTTTTTAAACGCAATATAAAAAAAGAAAACATGATTAGTCTTTAGAACGTTGCAGTCCCTCCTCCTAATAAAGCAGTTATTGGGGGACATAATGCCGAATAAGACAAAGCCTTATTAAACTTAATAGTTGTTTAATCATCTTAGCTAAGATTTAAAAAGAATAAGTTGATTATGGCTATGCATGCTTCCTCTCTCTAGGATCATACATTTTTTCTTTTTTTTAAAATGAGTTTTTTATTTCAGTAAAAATGCATTGTTTTTTTTTTTCAAAATTGTGATAGTGTTTTCGCATTCTGCAAAAAATGCGACCGTAGCAGAAACCCTGGCTCTCTAGTTAGTTCTGGTTTCTGGGGAAAACATTTGGGGAAACACACCTTTTTATAGGATAGATGTCACAGTTGGCCAATTTTCATTAAGTTCCCCCACTTTGGTTGCGCCACTGATTTATACCAAGTAAATATATGATATTCAAATTATATTTTCATCACAATTGACTATTTATTCTTTTTTTTAATGTAGAAAACTTAAAGATGAAACAAAAGCAGAAGAAAGGAAAAAGCTTTTGAAAAAATTAGACAACTTAAAACACTTAGAAGATCTCAAATCTCAGATACGGAAGAAAGAGATAGAAAAAATCAATGAGAGGAAAGAATTTTTTAATGAAGGCATCCATCTGCACCAAGAAGAAAAACGTCGGGCAGAAATGCTCAAAGCGCTAAAAATGGAAAAATTGAATGAACTGAAGTAAGATAAATCTCCTTAAAAAAAAAAAAAGTTTAAAAATAAAAGTCATTAACCAAGAAATTTAAGAAAGCTTGTTTATGCAATTATATTTTACAGTGAAACCTCTTCGAGCAGCTACCCCTCTTAACGGCCAATTTTTTTGCTGCACAGATGTTTTAGCCCATAGACTTAATGTTAAAAACACCCCTAGCAATGGCTACCCAACTCTTCTGAATGGCCACCGGGTAGATGCATCACCCATCCCATTTTCCAGGATAATCTATTCACTTCCTGTTTCTAATTGACAGCATTTCATTTCAAGGAGGCGAAAGAAGTCTTACTGGCTGTTAATCAACTCCGATAATTTTGATGTAAAAATGTCACTCACACTTATTTTATTAGTTGGTCAGTTTGTGATTGATTTGGGTTGTAAACAACACTGTCCAAGATCATTTTTATGGATCTCAAACAATGTATTGAATTTCTGGGCAATATGAGCACATAAAATTTTGGCGGGAGTATTAATAGAGTACAATTTTGAATCCTTTTCAGCATGAAACAACAATAGAGTGCCTTGATAACTACAGTGCCGACTGAGAGAAACGTCTTCTGGTTAATAAGTTTGCAAAAATAAGCGCTTTTCAATCAAATATAATATTTATTCAGTTTGATTTACATTAACTAATCAGTTCGTTGTGCAGGTTAATAACGCTTTTTATAAAATAAATTTTTGTGCCTTGCAGGCACTACTTCGGTCTTTGACGATCGATTTACTAATATGTTTTGTAAGCGTCAGCAAGCTAAACTTTCAACTGAAGTGGTTTTGGGTACAATGGATAAAGTCAACAGAAATTCGAATGCAATGACAAATAAATTGGTTAGAGGTTTACATTTTGAAACAAGAATTTGTTTCAGTTCAACAACAGTTTTGAAAATAATTGCTGGAGAAGAGTAAAGAGTTAAGTCATTAATTGGATCCTTTCTTCAAAAAATGTAAACAATCTTTACTAATAATAAAGCTGAAAGTCTCTATGTCTGGATGTCCGGGGGATGTCTGGATCTCTGTGACGCGCATAGCGCCTAGACCGTTTGGCCGATTTTCATGAAATTTGGCACAAAGTTAGTTTGTAGCAATGAGGGTGTGCACCTTGAAGCGATTTTTAAAAATTTGATGTGGTTCTTTTTCTATTCCAATTTTAAGAACAAAATTATCATAAGATGGACAAGTAAATTACGAAATCATCATAACGTGGAACCGTAACATGGGCACAAGCCAATTGGCGAGATACGAAGTTATCATAATGAGGAACCGTAACATGGGTACAAGCCAATTGGCGAGAAAATTCACCATACATTATTTGTAAATATACAGGCGAACCAAAAGACCTTTTAATTTTCTATTACGGGCAAAGCCGTGCGGGTACCACTAGTAATAAAATAAAATACTTAAAATACTTTAGTAATAAAATACTACAATCTTTTTAGAAAAGTCTGAAAAATCATTTTATGTGTTATACTTGCTTGTATTATGTATTATACAAATGATTTAATGTTATGAATGAGGCATTTTAAGCTTACTATAACCAAAACAAAGCTCAGTTCAATAATAGTGCAAGACTGGTTAGAAAACCTTCTAGTCATGTAAACATTTTTCCATAACAGCAAGCACTAACCACAGCCTTGACGAGTTCAAGTGGACAGTTTCTCACGAATAAAAAGGGGAGAAGTTAAAAAACAAGCATACATTTTAAACATCAATAATACATATATTAAAGCCATATTTTGGTATAATATTTTATATGTTCTGTTGGCCCCCCGAAACCGGGCCTCATGATAAATCAGGCTCTGAAACTAATCATAATCTGATTTTTAAAATCTTTCAATGTAGTTGATCAGTTAAAAGATATAGTTGTTTTTATTTTTAACTTAAATGAATATACTGTTTAATGAAACTATACTACTGTGTCAAACACAAAGGTTGTATCTGTACTATTTTTAATAGCAAAATTGAGTTAATGTCACTAGGTGATAGATTGTAATGCATTTTACATAAATTTAAAGTTTTACTGTCATATGTTAATGGAAAATAAAATAGTGGTAAGAATAAATAAAGGTGTAAAACGGTGATCAAAATTTCTCAGTAATAGCTTAGTTGCAGACACCAATTTGTGTTCAGCATGCTTATAAATTTTGATAAGATTGTAGAATTTTTTTATGAAACAAATTTTAAAATATTATTCTCTTTTAGGAAATATGAAATTCCAAATTCATACATCAATCATATAAAGAGAAAAGTAAATTTAGAAGACTGAGAAAAACAGATGAACTTTGTGTATTAAAAATTCTGTGCATAATTATATGAATAAGAATGTTTTAACCTGTAATGTCTATATCCTTTTTAAACCTGTAATATCTCTGTATTTCTTCGTCTTCTTTTTTTTTTTTTTTTGTATTGCAATTTCAGATCCAGCAAATCATTATTAAAAAATAGTCACCTAGAAATGACCAGAAATAAAAATTTATCTAATGAAAATAAGATACCTTAGACTGATACTTATTGAAATTTACATGGTTTGCGTGCAAAATTGGGAATTTTTTTCAGAGAATATTCAAGGACTTTGCTCAAGGATGAAATGAGCTTTTTCAAGAACAAGTTAGGACTAGTTGAATATGACTTTTGCAATAAATTAAAATCAGAAGTACTGATTTGGTTCCAGTTCTTATTTAAGTTTCAGCATTATACAAAATCTATCACACCACACTATAAAAGCTTCAATGTTAACCTCTAATAGCATAAGTGGGTGGGAATCAAACATCAGATTGACTACTACTGAATTAAAATACCAATAAAGATCTAATATTTGAGAAATAAAGACTAATGTAGTATAATCAATAATTTAAAAAAAAAACAAAAGCAATTTAAAAATTAATTTTATAATTGTGTTGTGATGGCGGCACGAGGAAATGATGAAATATTTTCCCAATACATGTTCAATTTATTCAAGCCATGATTGTTGAGTCTTGATTGTCTACAAATGTTTAGCATCTAACACATCGTTTGATGTTATAGAGATATGCTTGCTGCTTGAGATTCAAGAGCAAATAACAGCTCTGATGTTGTAGTCTATTTAAGGGTGATGGTGGACTCAAGTAAAATTTTCTGAAGGCAGTGTGAAATTTTCGGAAACTATGAGGAAGCTTGACCTTTTCCCCCTATAAAAACTCTTTAAATATGCATACAAAAAATCATTGAAGTAAACCATTTAAATTCTTTTTAAAAAATAATTTCTTAGTTTTAGAATGTGTAGCCCTAAGTTTTCAGAAACGTCAATCCATATATTTCGGATCGCAAACATCCGTAATTTAATACAGTAACCCCTCGTGCTTGTAAAGCAGCAAAAAAGCGAGATATATCCGAAAACGTGATATAACCGAGGTATTAACTACCTTAAATATTTATGACATGTGCCTCTACAAAAATATTAGTTTATCATCATATTGTGACAATTTTTTAAATAAAACCAAAATGAATCTAGTCTACCAATTTTCCTTTTAAAAAATATTAAATTTATTATTATTTTTAGTGGAATATGAATTGAAAGTTGCAGCTTAAACTATAACAAAATGTGTGAAAAATATGCCAGTTTTGTTCATTGATTAAACAAAGAAAATATTTTTTCTGATAAATATTAAAAAAATAAAATTCGGTGGTATCAAATGTAAAGCAACATTTTTGAAATAAATATATACAGTAGAACCTCTGTTGTCCAAACCTCTATTAACCGAAACTCTCCATTAACCAAAATCATTTTTAATTCATTTTTTTTTAAATTTTAATTTTTTATTATCATCTAAAATTTTCTCTTGACGAACATCCATTTTTAAATCCCCCCCCCCATTTCTTTTGTATGCCAGCTGTCCTTTTCAAACTATGAGTGCAGACATATATTTTGGAATTCCTTCTCACTAGCTCAATTCTTGATATGAATCTTCCCTACTTTCAAGTGTTTTTGTTTTAAACAAAAACACACCCCATTTCGAAATTTGGAAGGTCATACTGCCGAGTCCCAGAACAATCAAATGTTATTGCACCGTCTGATTGTAAGCAAGTGTAAAGAATCGCCTTTTTTGTCATCTCAAGAACAGAAGTTTTCTTCTCAGCAGAATTTGAAAAGGGGGAGGTCACTTTGTGCCACTTATCCTTTGTGAACAATTCTATTCCAGAAAAGGGGAAAGGAAGGAAAACCGGTTTACTGTTCTCTGTCACATTAGGCAGCTAGCCAGAATTCGAAATTTCCGTGCTATTCTTTTGGTTCTTTTTTCTCTTGCTACATTTTCGATCAAAATTTTCTTGATTCTCCAAAAGAAGATGATGATGATGAAAATGAGTCTGGAATAAATAAGATAAGCAACAATGTTGCTTTTGAGAATTTCTCAAAAGGTCTTATTTGGTTCGAATAACAGGAACAGTGTGATTCCTCGGAACTCATGATTTTAAGAAAACTTCGGTAGAGAGCTGCACGGCAAAGGATGGATAGTTTGTACCAGACGAAGCCTCCATTTAAATCATTGTAAATTTTGTTTCAGAAATAAATTTATTTAACAGTTAAAATAGCCATAACAGTTGAATGGTGATACTACATATTAAACTAGAGGATTAGAGATGAATTCTCGATTATCTGAAGTAGGTTCAGTCCAATTACTTCGGATAATCAAGGTTCTACTGGACATATATAATTTTTTGGGAGACAAAAAAAAAAAAAAAAAAGCGCAATATATCCAAATCAGGGGAAAAAACAAGGGGTTACTGTAACTTAAATCAAATAAAATATACAGTTAAATAAAAAACAAAACATGCAGGTTTGAGGTTACATATGTTAAAAAAACTTCCAACTTTTAAAATGAGTGCATAGTTTACAAGATGCATAAGTATTGAAAGTCAATCAGTACATGCAATTTTCGGCAAAAAATTGCAAAACTCAAGGATTAAAGATAGATTTCAACGTTTTTCAAGCACTTGAAAATTAAACTTTTTATTTCAAGGCTTTTAAAAGTGCACAAATCATGATTTAATTTCTTCTTTGCAATAACTAATTGGTAAAACTGATTAAAAATAAAAAGGAACATGAAAATTTCCTTTTGAACAATTTTTATTTCTTAACAAATGATAACTACAAGAAATATCTTTTGTGACGTAATTTATAATGAGCTGTTACACAACTCTTAACTCCCATAAAACTTTAGTTATAACATTTTAAAGCACTGCTACTAGTAAAGTAAAAAAGGTACTTTTTTATACATTTCAAAAATATCTCATCAATTATGAGTGATAGATTTTTCAAAAATTATATATAAATTTAAGATGTTAAAGAGTAAGAATGACCTATATAAGAGAAAACATAGCATTAGGGACAGCCTTTAAATGTCTTAGGGCAACCAATCAACCAATGATTTCACTCTTTGAGGGAGGTTCATGAAATTGCGACAAGGGAGAAGTGTGACCGACATCACACATTTTTTACAACAGTACTAGATGCCTGCAGCGGGCAGGGATACATCAACTTTGGAGATTCCTTAGTGATAAAAGGGAGTGGAGTCAAATATGGTGAGAAAAGCGTGACATCATTTATGGACAGTTATCTTGTTTCCACACTGGTAAATAATTGAATGTGGAATTTATGCAATTTAGCAAATGGAAAATTTTTGTTATTTTAATATTTGTTTCAATCTTGAATAAAGCTATGTGCATGAAATGTCTGTTATTTTAATAGATAAAATTTCTACAAAAGAACAAAGACATAATTCTCTCTCTCTCAGCTCTTTATTATTTAAAACTTTAGAATATCAAAAAAATTTACAATAATACAAAAATATTTACAGTAAGTTCAATAGTACATATTATAATTTAAAATATTAACATGAAAGTTAAGACTTGTGCTAAGAAATTTTACTTAATCAAAATTTCTTAAAATCATTGAAAACTACCATGAAAGTAAATTCTGGTTGTGCTAATGATGCAAAGATACTGATGAAGTTTTAATGTCAGATCCTTTTGAATTATAAAAGTTACTATAGTAGAGGCAAACCTATACCGACAGCGTCATAATGTTTTTATTAGGATCTGCATAGCCTTCACAATACTGGCAAGTTAGGCTTGCCCCAGCTCTTGTGTTTTCATAAAATGTTATTTTAAATCAATGTTGTTTTACATTATAACCAGTTATATGTAAGAACTTATGGAAGACATTTTTGATTTTGATATCATGAGTATTGCTATATTTTTAGGAGCTGTATTAATGGATGCCAAAAAATGACTTGTTTATATACATATAGCTTAGATAAATATTTAATTCATTTATACACACATAATTTAGGTCAATGTATGCTATACATATACACAAAGCACAAACACACTGCTTCAATCATCACATGGTTTACTATAATGATTATTGAAGTCATAACAGCAAACAAATATTTGAGGGGGGGGGGATTCTTTCCAAATAAGTTTTTTTTTTACAACTAAGAAAGAAACTCAATGTAAATAAAAATCAAAAGTTATGCAACAAAGCTTTTTGATACGTTAATGCTTATCTCAACAACAATCTTGTCAATAACAGCATCGTACATATGCTACACATATGGACTTAAATTCATTAATAACGATTAATTTTATATCTTACTGCCAAACAAATTATGAATCATCCAAAATTGCTCTTTTTCTTTTTTTATGATTTGCTACAAGATCTGCAGTTGATATTTTTTTATTCTTTCGAAATTGCCAGTTCTTTAGATCAAGAAGACTTTTGCAACCAAGATTAAAAAGAGCAATTTCTGTTCTGTCAAGATGAGTAATGGAACTTGCTGCGTCTTCTTCCATAGAATTTTGGGAGGTGTCCATCAACTTCCTGAAGCGATTCCTAAATGTCTTTTAGGAGGAAGAATTTAGTTTTAAATACAAAGAAACATAACAATTATGAACATGTAGGAAACATTTTTGAGGCATGATTTATTGTATACTATGATTTTAGCTCCAATAACAGAAAGTAAACACAGGGTTCGTACTCAATTTCCGAAATAAAATGAAGGAGTTTTGAAGGAGTAAAATGAGGTTTTGAAGGAGTACTAATGGGCTGTTATAAAAATAATGTTGCACTTTTTTTCAACATATTTCAGAAAGTGTCACCCTTCACCTAACCCCTCCTCTTGTGGCATACCATATATTTTATAAACATATTGTTACAATAACTGTACTGGAGGCGATTCTGTGTACTTACCGCCTTAAGCTCATGGGTCTCTCGAAGTCCCCTCATTACCTGTCTCTGTACGATAAACTGTGTGCTGCAAAGACTTACTTTATGATGCCTTCAGACTGGATGTTAAAACAATTCAGCTTTAATGCCAATTATAACACTGTGTTTCCGTCCAGAGCGCAATGGAAGGGTATACAGGATATCATTGGCAAAGCGCACGAAATCTGGTTTACAGATGGTTCCAAGACTGCATATGGAACTGGTTCTGGTGCATACTGCAGCAGCAATAACACAAATCTGTGCTTCTCATTAGGGAAGCTTGCTACTGTCTACCAGGCAGATGCTTTAGCCCTATTCGCTTGTGTAAATAACTGTCTAGAACGAGGCAAAAGCGGGAAGGTTATCAGAATATTCTCTGATAGCCAAGCTGTGTTGAAAGCTCTCAATCGAGACTGCTTCTCTACCCAAACCGTTTGGGAGTGCCATAATGCACTGGTAAGACTAGCTGGCAGTAATTGGGTTTCCCTTTACTGGGTTACTGGTCATCATGACATTGTGGGCAACAAATTGGCAGATCAGTTAGCTAAGCAGGGCTCCAATGCACCATTTATGGGACCTGAGCCTGCCCTACAATGCAGTAATGACTACTGCTAAGAACCTTCTTATGGATGAATCATATGGCCTGTGGCTTCAGTCCGACTCTCAAAGACAGGCCAAGACTCTGAACCAGCAGCCTCCCTGGCTTAGATCCAAGGAACTGCTTAATTTGAGTAGGAATGAGATCAAGAAATCTGTTGGGTTACTAACTGGACACTGCTCTCTTAACTCCGCTCATCTTAATCTGATGGGCGTTACCTTCGTGTAGAGGATGTCATATGGCTGATGAAAGCTCAATTCATGTGCTATGTGAATTCTACTCTGCGCAAAGATTTGAGCACTTGGGATACCACTATGTAGATCCCTGGGAACTGCCAAGAATTTCGGTTAAGCAACTGCTGAAATTTATTTCTGTTACTGGGCTCCTTTAGTAGTCTAAGCGGGGATAGTACAATAAACCTGAGGTCTCGGTGATTGCACTCGTTCCCAGCGCTCCCCTTTTCACTTCATACAATAACAGTGTGATGTCACTTTTTGTCACCCTCTCTCTTCCCCTTGTTACAATTTCATGAACTAGTCTCCTCCTCAAGGCATGGCATCACTTGTGGATGACCCTTTTTACTATATCATAACTGCGATTTACTAAAAAATTGTTTTTTTAACACAATCACTTAATGTAGTTCATCTACTTAGGCAGTTTTAAATATTTAAATAATAATTAGACAACCTGACTTTTGCTGCTGAGAGTGTCGTGGAGGAAAAAACAATAATCATAAAACTTGAAAAAAATAGCCAAGCACCATTTTAGCATGTTTTACTTCACTTATGAAATGTTTTAGTCTTCTAACAAAATTTTCACCTTCAACTTTTATGACTTAAAGATCAATTTGTAAATCACATCTTTATGAAAAAAATAAATGCAAGAAATTACTACATAAAAATCGCCCTTGTGATAAAGTTAGTTGTCGATCCAAAGTATTATGAGTTACTGTCATATAGGAAGATTATATAGTCTTGAACTAAAAAAAGAAGGAGTTTTGAAGGATTAAAACCAAAATGAATGAGTTTGAAGGGCCCTTCAAAAAAATTTCCTAAATGAAGGAGTATTGGAGGAGTTTTGAAGGAGCGTACGAACCCTGAAACAAGTAAAAAAATAACAATCAGCATATGATTTATTTCACATGCTCAATATCATTGGAGAATTTTTTTTTCTTTTGAATGGGGCTGCATTAGGCTATTTAGCCTGTAGCAGACCTAGTGCGATCCCCTGATAAGGCATCCAGTCTTTCATGTGCCACCATTAAGGTGTGGATAATTTTGGCGTCCAGTTTCCAATAGATGGAAGCACCTGCGCTCTCTTACCTGCAGCAGGGTAATTTTGCTGAGGGAATTCAAAGCCAAACGAATACTTAAGGGATCTTTTACATGTCGCATAATCAAGCAGCATGGGTGCTGACGATTTTCTGCATTTTGAAAATCCACAAACTGGCCAAACTCAGGTCAGAACCCGGGAGCACGGCGCAGAAGGCCTACCCCATCATTGGAGAATAAGTTTGTAATAACCTGTACCTCAGCAATACTTAGCTTTTATGGGGTGACTGAAGAAAATTGCGATTTAATAAAATTCTAACATTTTATACACATTTCTGGTAATTTTTAAAACATATTATGAGCCTTTATTTATTGAAATCATCAAGATTTGAACAGCATATCTTTGCTAATAATGGAATAGAATATTGCAGTACTTCATATAAGCATCTTTCAGACCAAATTGAGAGTCCCATGAAATTCGGGGCATTAATTCCGAGAATAGAGGTTGTGCACTTAAAATATTTCCCCAAAAATTCTATTCGAAAAGCTTAAAGCTTTTTTTTTTTTTAACCTTAGTACAGTGAAACTTCTCTGGGGCAACCAACCTCTGTTCTAAAAAAAAGGTTGTTAATGGGGGTTGGGGTTGGGCGTTTTAAGAGATTGTTTTTTAAATTCAAAAAACAATAATAGCACCAACAGAAATGTTCATTTATGCTCTGCTTACAGTATATATCTAAGAAGTGAAATCAAATTTTTCCTTTCTAAAATATATTTCTTTTACATTATTTTTCCCTTTAGGAACTGATTCGCTTTAAAATGAGAGAAGATATTTGTCTAGTTCACTCTTTTTTTGAACGAACTTTTGTTTCTTGTTCAGCATTAATCTGCAAAAATTAACTATTAATGTTGTCCATAGAGATTTTCGGAAATTTTGAGGTGGCGGAAAAAAAACTCTGGAAAAATGAGAAAAAAAATGGAAATATTGAGTTTTAAATTAAAATCCCTTTAATAACTAAATTTTTTCTTTTAGAAAAAATTTCCCATGTTGTGTTAGTTTTTGCCAGAAATATACATAAAAGGTTTCAAAAACTAGTGGCTTTCTTTGTTCAAAACACAATTTTATTGAATTTTCAGTTGTACAGTAAAATCCCGATTGTATGTTGTCCGTTTTATTAGTCATCGTGCTTCTGACATCTATACTCTGCTGGTCCTTGAAAAAGGCGATAGTGATTTAAAATGTTAGATTTTAAGTTACCGTTTTTCAGAATGTCTGCTATTAAGCAGACATTCCGAAAGAAGATCAAGAAGAAACCTCTTATTACAAACGCATCAAAATAATTTTCTCATCTACAAGACTAACACAGATTTTTTTTAGATTTGGATTTTTTCAAGATGAACTTGTTTTATAGCTGTTTGAAGCTGTTCTGGCATTCTTTTTGTTCTGCCCAATTGTGCTTCATCTTTGAAAGTGATTTCCATTGTCCAATCTTCCCTTCATGGGAATTGAAAACTACAGCTGCTGACTCTCTTCTTAAAAATTTTACAGAAGTTAGTGATGCATGTATCGTCTCATCAAATTCCTTCAACATTAGATTTACTACCCACTTTCGATGAGAATATTGAAGACAAAGAAATAATTGAGAATGACCCCACAGAGGATCAAGCAATTATAAGCATAAAAATTTTAAAACTATTTTCATTTGTGAACCCGATGTTATGTTCTCCTGCTTGGAATGTTTTTTATCGCTAGTCTGACAGAAAATGTAAAATCAGGATTCCACTGCAAAATATTGTTTGTAATGCTTGCTATCATGATTACTTTTTAACCCCCGACACACAAAAGAAGGGGGTTATAATTTTGACGTTGTCTGTGTATCTTTCTGTGATGCTCTAGCACCTAAACAGATGGACTGATTTTGAAAAAATAAAAAAAAATTGTTCGAAAGGAGAGTTGATCGAAAAAGTTCTTAGCTTGGTTGCGTCTTTGGATGACATTAATTAACGAAGATATTAATTAAAAACCTCTCAAAGGTTTTTCGCGATTTTTGCAGTGAAAACATGTTTGAAAATTTAAATACGGAATTCATTGTTGGCCAACAAGGAAAGAAAATGCAATAATTTGAAATTTTTATCTGTTGCCAGTTTATTTGTTAACAAATAAAATTTCTTGTAATTGATTTTTAATAGTACAAGGCCTTTAAGAGGATATTCAATTTTTCCCCTTGATTCTACATTTGCTACTTAGTCGGGGTTTTTTAAAATTTTTAATTTTAGTTACTTGTTTCTTAACTTATCATTTAGTTTGATACTCATATGATATCCAGCTAATGGTAGAATATTGTCTTTAAACTGCAATAGTTTTTCCTAGATTGCTTTTAAACCTATATATTGCTAGAATTTCATTTTTAATTTCTTTTGTTTTACTGTCTAAATAATTGAATTTTTTCTAGACCTTTCTTTTTATGGCAACAAATCTTATTTTTTATTATATAATAATCATTTTGTGACATAGAAAGTTATTAATCACATAAGCAAAAGTATTTTACATGCATTCTGAAAATCTCATTTAATAAAAATTAATTTAAAAAAAAAAGGAGAAAAAGTTTAGTTTTGTATCATGGGGTTTGATAATAATGTTTCATGGTATATTTAAATGTTCAAAAAGTTTACTGTTGGAGCAAGAAACAATGTTTAATTTCATGAGAAATAAGCGATAAAATTCAACAATTGTTAGGACAAAATTTCAAAAATATTGCAAAACCTATTTTTTAATGCATACAAAGTATTAAGCCTCTGATGTCTAAACAGCAGTCACAAGAAAGGCTTCTTAGCATTAGAAGCTCAAAACAATTAATCTGCATTGAAAAATTACTCTGAATCTTGTGCATGCAACATTTTTATAGTTTTGTGTTTCAATAAAGTTATTATTTTTTCAACAAAGTTGTTTAATAAAAGGAATTTAATAATTGAATTATATAAATTTTGATACCTTAATTAACCTCAGGAAAATACTGGGGCATGCCAGGCCCGTCATTTAAATTATTTCCAGAAGGGAAAATGGCAAGTACTCACTGCAAATTATACGGAAAAATATAAAAGACCACAGCCACTACTTATGCATAAAGTATAAATACATTCATTTCTCAAGGCCAGGGGGAAGGGAGGGAATTTCCCTCTCCTGATCCTGCTAAAAGACACACATGCATGCCTCCTTCCAGTAGCTCACCTGTACTGTGAATGGCCCTTCACTGAAAAAGTTTGTGCACCGCTAACTTAAAGCATATCGAATTTAACCCCCTTTGTTTGAATTTAATATGTTTCAATTCAACAAACATCTTTTAAAATTTATTTTTTCAATAATTATGTAAGTTTTTTTTGTTGACATTGTCCCTAAGTTTAAGAAAAATCTTGCATCTGAATCATAGTGTTGATTTGAAGCAGGTAAACTATTTGCATTCAAGTGCAAGAATAAGGAATAATTCACACCTGGTTCAACATTCTGCATATTTCCTCAGAATCATGATGAGAGAATCTCAGAAGATACAGTCCAAAGTGGTAGAAATAAGGTCCCATTTTATTCAAATCAACTACAGTTGCATCTGCATTCAAAATTTCTCTGTATGCCTCTCGATAAACTTTGGGCACCTCAGTTGTTATGATATGACGGCTATGCAATCCTTGCGCCATCCATAATGGAAGTTCCAACTTATTTCCTTGAGCAAGATCTGCACTTCCACTGGACGGATTCAGAAAACCTTTGAAAAAAAAAAAGTTTTTTAAAATGATATATTTTTATCCTATTATATATTGACTTTCATTACATTTTATTAAATTTTGAACTGATATAAACGGGTTATGAGAATACTCTAGATTAGTATAGAATTTGAAATATTTTTTAAATTATGCCCCCCCCCCCCCTTAGCAAGCCAATTCAAAACAGGTAGAATTATCATAACATGAATCAAACAAATTGGTGGCAAATCTGGCAGTTGAAATTATTTGCAACTAGCAAAAATACCCGGCGTTGCCTGGGTCAGTAATAATTATTAGAAAAAATCGTTACTTGCTTTTGTTTTTTGTTTTAAGTAAAAAAATTTAAAACACATCTTTTTGACGTGATTAAAAATCGAGTTTCTTCCTTACCCATAAAACTAAAATAGCAATAAGTATAAAGAACAAAGTAGTATTGATTTAGAAACGAAAGCACTATATTTAAGCATATACAAATTTAAAAAACATGAAATTAATCTTCTCATGTTTAAAAAGATTAATCTGTTGATACTTTTTTTTTAACATGGAGTCTAAAACCTTCTCTGTATGGCTAATTAAGTACGAAGTGATTAAAAAAAAGTAGGTGCGCTCGTAATCCCCTTATACTTGCTTTAGTTATTTCGGGAAATTTCAATCATTGTGGCTCTTGGTGCGATTTTACCGAATTTGCGAAAGTCGTTTCGAGGTACCTTCGATGATGCTCCCCCATTCTTTCCTTACTTTGTAAAATGATATGATATTAATTTTCGTTACAGAGATATCGTCGCCAGTTGCTGAGACATTTTTGGTCACCATAAAATGGCGCTAAACAGTTTCATCTGAAATGTTACCAAAATAAGTAATAAAATTTGGTGATTGTTTGAAATTGTGCAAAAAGGAAAATTAATGGAAGTTTTTGTGCTGTTTAAGGATTTGCCTAATTTAGTTGCTGGATTATTTAACACAGTAAAAAAAGTCTTTTGAAAATTCTTTGATTGGCGATATTTTGTTTACATGGTGAAAGCTGAGAAACATTATGACGTAGTCTTCGGCTTCAAAAACAGCAACGTTGAAAAAACTGCCAAATGCATCAGCTACGGAAATCTTTCTGCAAAAATTTTGGCGATCTGCTGGTTGTTTGGATAATGAGTAAGTGTTCAATTAGCATAAATAATAATAAAAACCATTAATTACATTAAAGTTCCGTTTAAATGGAAAATCATCAGCCAAATCATGTATTATTTGCCAATCTTGTGCAAAAATCTTACTTCAAGATTTGACTTGAGAAAAGCCTTGAACAATCACGAAAAGCAAAGAAAGTCAACAATACAACAATTGTCGCTATCGACAGGGAGTTGAGATGATACACTAAATACTGTATTGAGTTGAGGAAAGCCTTCGAACATAGATCTAAAAAGCTCATAACTCGTTTTTTATTCTACTTAGAAATTTCGAACAGGTGCCATCTTCAGCAGAAAAATCAGAGCTTTCGATGGACATATAATGTAAATATGTGCAAGTATTTTTTCATCCCAATATTAGAGAATTTATACAAAAATTGTGTTTTATTGCCCCCCTAAGGGAGTTTTGCCCCCCATAACGGGACGAAAACTACCCTATGTGTTATTCTGATGCATAAGCTATATTATTGTAAAGTTTCATCAAAATCCGTTCAGTAGTTTTTGCATGAAAGAGTAACAAACATCCATACATCCATCCATACATCCATACAGACAAACTTTCGCATATATAATATTAGTAAGATGTGAACAAAAGTTACTGTCTAATTACAGATAAGGTGACTATATGACGAGCCAACGCATCGGCCATTTTGGATCGGAGCACGTGTTTGAGAGGCCTTTTTCTGGCCAGTTATCACGTTAGGCGATTTTTCACTGGGAGCAATTATTAGCGGCACACATGAATTGTTTATTAAATTAAATATTATTTTAAGTCATTTCGGCAAAGCTTGGAAATGTCACGAAACTTTGCTCTGGTAACCCTAGCTTTGCAACAATGAAATATTTGAACCAAAATGGCTAAACTTAAGTTGATGCGTCGGCCTGTCTTATATAGGGGCTCTAATTACAGATACTGGGGCAAGTTTGACCTTGATCTGATTCATTTATCTGCAGAGTTCACGTGTCATTATACGCTTCAGTTCATGCAAAATTAGTTGAATTGTTTTGAAATTATTTACAATAAACGCTGCTACTGTTTAAAGTGCTTGAAGATTTATAATTTTGATTTATTTGACTTTAGGACTCCACCCTCTGCTCCCTGACACTTATCATACCCCGAAGATTGCTGCTCAATCTTATTTGGTTTGTGGATATTTATAGCCTCTTTTAGAAAGAATCAGATTAAAACATGTATTGCAGTTAGTATAGAGTGAAAATTCTAATCTCCCTCCCGTTTACAAAATAGAATTAAAGTAACGACCTCATTATAATCAGAACAATGTAAAAACTCAACTCCCACCCAAACAAAATGGAAATGATGAAAATATGTAAAAACAAAATTATGAAATAAGGTATTTAAAAAAAAATCAAATTAAAACACACAGAAATTCAATTTCTTTTGATGTTACCTTTTTAAAAATATATAGCAATATAAATAATTCAATTTTAAGCTGTAAGTCCTTTTTCTATTTTTCAGTTTCATTTTGTAGCTTTAGTGTAACAAACACATGCTATATATGCAAAACATTTTCATTTAATTTAATCAAATCCCATTTCTTTAAAACTAAGTAATAAACTTCTTGATTTATATTTAATGGACATGATTTAATTTGGATGCCATTAGCAGGGACCCTATGCAACTTTCTTCTGAGCCCTCATTAGGGCGACAAGAGACCAGGTCAGCCTAGTCGGAAACTAGAGGCCAGGATTGGAATCATAATATTATCAGTTTAATAAGTTTTATGTTTATTCTAGGAGAAAAAATTCCTTTAAATTAAAATATTTTCAAGGAAAAAAAAAAGAAAAAAAAGGGAGATTTTTTTTTTTAACTTTCTTCTATATCTAATATATAGAAGAAAGTATTGGATTCGTGCAAATTTTCCAATTTCGACGGATTTGAACGTTTTGAGGTGTGCTGAGTCCATTTCGATTATTTTTGGAAAATGTCTGTGTCTGTCTGTGTGTGACCAGTTTTTTGTGGCCGCTCTACAGCAAAAACTACCGCATGAAATCGAACGAAATTTGGTACACATATGTGCCCCTATGTGAACTTGTGCCCATTGGTTTTTGGCCCGAATTCCTCCAAGGGGGGTGGAGCAATGGGACGTTTTTTAAGTTACGCGTGATTGCTATTCCTCAGGAAGTAACTGGAGGAATCAAACAAAATTTGGTCCATATGTTGCCATCAACAGGAACAGGTGCTGATTCAATTTTGGTGTCAATAACTCAAACGGGGGTTGAGCTATAGAACGTTTTTTGTCGTCCATTGTGACTGCTGTATCTCAAGAAATAATGAACGGAATGAAAGAAAAATTTATCGGCAAGTAGCCCTTAGTGGGTATAAAAGCTGATTTTATTTTGGTGTCAACAGCTAAAAAGCTGGTAGCGCAATCGCCCATTCTTTTTTTCCCATTGTGAGTGCCCTATCTCAAGAAGTAATGCTACGTTCTGGTTGAAATTTGGAATATATGTGAATCCATATGTAAACAGGCCTCAGTTCAATTTTGACACCAATCGCTCCAAGGTGTTTTTTTTTTTTTTTTTGCGAATAAAAATAGCTTTATTAATGCAACAATAAGAAAGATAAATCGTAATAGACTGTCGTCTGCGTATTTCTCGTGATTTTAATTGTATGGAAATGATCGGAAATATTATCTCAATGATTTAAAATTTTTAACTGTTGCCATCTTATGTTTGTTAACAAATAAAATATTTGTAATTAATTCAAGCAAGGCTTTTAAAATAACTTTCAATTTTCGTTCTTTGCTTTGCTTTTGCAGTAATTCAGACATTGGGATGGTCGTCAAATTTTTGCATGTGTAATTTTGTTTTTGTCGGGAATATTGCTTCCTCGTCAAGCATGGGGAGGGATCAGAAAAAAAAGAAAAATATAGAAGAAAGTTTCGTAATGTACACAACATACTAGTTTTCTTAGGCCCACTTTGGGTAGGCTCCCCAATCTCTCACAGGCTGGATATGTTTAAATAGAGCAATCACTTAACCAAGGCTCACTACTATCAAACATCATGGTATTAACTGCCCAGGTTAACCAGTTGCTCTATTCAAACATACTCATTAAAGTTGATTATTTATTGCATTTTCTTACATAGTTACTTATTTCTTTAAAGGCAATGTACAAGTACACTTTGTTTTGATTCGTTTGCAAAACAGTTTTGTAATTGCGCCAAGTGTTCCCCATTATGAGAATTCCCTCCAAACATACAGTCAACTAGAATAAAACTGCAAGTCTCGATGTTCAATCTTTAAAGAAAAAAAAATTGTCCTAGTGTGCCTCCAGCATCTCTCGATCAAGCTTTGATTTACTTAATTTTTACGTCCAAATATTTAGAACTTCTGGTGTGAGTATTCTGAATCTCTCGTAGCATTAAACTATTTTATCTCCCCTCTCTGGTTTAAATATATTTAGGCGACCAATGCATTTTTCTCCACTTAGCAACGATTTTCAGGACAATATTTTTCATCAAAACAATTACGTATTGGAATGTTTCGGCGTCCCCCATGAAGCCATACTATTTATTTATTTATATGTATTTTTTTAAACTGAAGAACCATGAAGCATGGTTTTGTTATAACCAGGGCGGCCAAGAGACAAGACGAGCACGTTTTGTCGCTGATCTTCCCTCTCATTATGCTAATTTTACTCTATGCACAATACTTTAATTTGTGTCGGGCCCATAGTTTCCGACTAGACAGACATACCCATTTTGCGGCCTAGTGAATAGGGCACTAAATACTTTGTTTTTTTTTGATCAAAAAATTTTTGAAGTGCACATTTCCCCGGCCCTTACTTTGATAATCTTAATAAAAGAGAATCATGGATATTCCCAAGTTGTATTTTAAGATAACATTTTCCATTCAAAATTTACAGAAAAAATACTTTTTGTCACTATTATTTCAATTGTTCATTTTTATTTACTAATTAGAGGACCCAACAGACGTTGTTCTGTTCAAACTTTGTAAATTGAAAAGTTAAAAAATTTCAATTAACCATCAAGTGTTTGAACCGTTTTGTTGAAAAAAATAAGAAAAAAGGAAATGTTTGAAGCTGCTTGGTGAAGGAATGCGTATATTTATTACAACTTGATTTATCTAATGCCCACTGAGCAGTTTTATTAACTATTTTTCTCCTGTACTTGATGGTTTGTTCCTTCAACCATACTTAAAGGATAAAAAGCGTCCTCAGATATTAAGTGTAAAAACTAACTACCCATCTAGAACAAACGTGAAATCCCACTGCAACATATCCCATATGAAAAAAAATAAAACAATCGAAAGGATATTGTTTAAAAAATGATCAAGGTAAAAACAGTTCTCTGAATAAGCAAAAATTACTCATCCCTCCCCCCCGATGTAAAATAAACATTCTTCAACTAAAATGACTAAAAACTCTTTAAAAACGAAAAACAATTCTTTGCAATTTGAAATATTTCGCCAAATAAACAAAACATAAAATAAATTACATTAACAATAGCTTTAAATTTAAAGAAATGATCACACAACTCTGTTGTTTATAGCCCAAGTCGCCAAGCCACCACGTTACTGTAATCCAGCCGATCAGTGAGCGAAGCCAACTCCGACCGATTAGCAGTCCGATCTTTTGCACGAAAACTTTTAAAACTTCATATATTGCCTCGTTTGTTCTTTCCAACAAAGATTTTCCTTTGCACTGATCTTTTATGTACAGAACTACCCTTTTGTAATTTATCTGAACGAAATTAAAATTTGTTTCGTCTTTAAATTCCATCATCTTTTCCTTTAATAATGTACTGATTAGTTTGATAATCCTTAAAGTATCCTTGACATTGGTGCAGGGTTTAAGCTGGGTTCAAAAGTTCTTTAGCATAAAAGCTAAAATTGAGGAAAAAATGTTAGCAAAATGCTAAAATGTTACACATTCTCATATATTTATATATGCCTCAGTGTGTTTCATCTAAAGTTGAAAATAAAATTCACATTTCATCTGTGATATCTTTGAAAAAATAAGTACAACAGCGATTTTTTTAAAACATAAAATAAAAAAAGAAAACACGATTTTTGTTTAGAACATTGTTGTCCCCTCCTCCTAATAAAGCAGTTATTGGGGGGACATAGACTAACAGTTATTGAACTTAATTGTAGTTTTAACATCTTAGCTACGATTTAAAAAAGATTAAGTTGATTATCGCCATGCATGCTTCCTCTCTAGGATAGTACATTTCTCCTTTTTTTTTAAAAAAAATAATTTATTTTTTATTTGAGCAAAAAAGAGAAAATGCATTGCTTTATTTTCGCAATTGAGATAGTGTTTTCGCATTATGCGAAAAATGCGAACGTAGCGGAAACCCTGCATTGGTGCTAAAACTCAGATGGATTTGAATCGAGAAACAAATGTTGCTAGGTACGATACTTTCTGATCATTTGGTTAGGAAAACCAAAAGCACCGAACCGGTCACATAGTTCAACTACGACGACAGAACACACGTTTTGTGTGAACCTTACAGTACTTTACTTTAAAATATATCTCGGGACCTAAAATCATTGCTTTCAAGAAATGAAGGCTTCACTCTCTCTCTCTACGTTTTATCTATTCTCAATTGACGTATCACAGTAGGAAATTTCTATAGCCGCTATATAGATAGGCCGACGCATCAGCTTAAGTTTAGCCATTTTGGATCGGATTTTTCATTGTTGCGCTGCTAGGGTTACCATAGCAAAATTTCGGATTTCGCCAAATTTGCGGAAATTAATGTATTATTGAATAAACAATCACATGCCGCTAATAATTGCTCGCAGTGCATAATCACCAAACGCGATTACTCACCAGAAAAGACAACTGCTCAAACACGAGCTCTGATACAAAATGGCTAATCTTAAGCTGATGCGTCGGCTCGTATATAGGCCTTAGAAATTTCATTACAAAAAGCAGAGCTGGCTTTCTTATTGTCCTTTGGCAACCGGTTAAATATTTATTTCAGTTCTCACTCAACAATAGGTTAAAATAAATATTAATCATCCGGGAGATATAACCATCCAATGTTTAAACCAATTAGTTAATTAACAAAAACATTTCCGATTCGATCCATCGCGCTTCGAATTCATGCTTGCCACAACTTAATTACACACAAAAAGTTGATGAAAATCGGTCCTTCCGTTTAAAGTCTCATGGTGACAAACGAAGATTTTTATATATTAAGATAATTTTTTAAAACAACGAAGAGCTTCCCTTTTCCTTCGTTTGTTGCACTGCTAAAAGGAAATTGGCAGCCCCACTTCTAAAACTCTGGCTAACATACTGCTGCTCTTCAAGAAAGGGTCCAAAGGTAATGCTGGGAATTATAGACCCGTAAGTCTGACTTCAGTGGTTTGTAAGATTTTCGAAACTGTGATCAAAATTAAGATTATGAATTTCTTAGAGACTAATAGTCTGTTGACTACTTTGCAATATGTGTTCAGGAAAGGTAAATCATGTGCTACTAATTTATTTCATTTCTAGGACAAGGTTACCATGGCTTTAGATAACAAAAAGTGTGTGGATGTTGTTTATATTGATTTTAAAAAAGCTTTTGATAAGTTACCACATGTTGCTCTTCTCAGCAAACTAGCTGAAATAGGAATAGGAGGAAAAACTTTACTTTGGGTTAGAAATTGGCTGACTGGAAGGAAACAAAGAGTAGTTGTGAGGGGAAATCATTCTAAATGGAGTGATGTTTTAAGCGGGGTTCCTCAGGGTTCAGTTTTAGGGTTTCTCTTGTTTATTATTTTTATGAGTGACATCAATGAGAATATTTCTGGAAGCATGAATTGTTTTGTCAATGAAGTAAAAGTTGTGGGGATTGTAGAAAATGAAGAACAGGTAAAACAGTTTCAAGAGGATTTAGATTACATTACTAAGTGGGCAGATAAGTGGGGTATGGCAGTTAATGTAGGGAAATGTCAAGTGCTACACTCAGGTCATGGAAATAAACGTACGAGTTATCGTTTACAGGGTTCAATCATTAGTCAGGCAGAAAATGTTATTGATCTGGGTATCTTAATAAATCATCTTAATAGTCAACAGTGCAGCATTGCAAGTAACAAAGCCAACAGAAAAAGCCAAAAAAATTGATGGGGCGTATGATGCACCCTACTCTACAGTAACCCCTCGATATATCGCGCTTTTCGGGGGACAAAGAAAAAGCGCGATATATCCAAAAGCACAATGCAACCGAGGTCATTAAAAATAGTTAACCATCCAACACATACAAGTAAATTAGCATACACTTATTTTGACGATTTTCAAATTGTTTCGATATAGTTCATGAATTTACTATCACACTTATCAAAACTTATACAAGATTTAAATTTAAGTTAATTTTCAGCGTTAATATGAAATGGCGAATAAAGATGATCTTCATTAGCTACAAGCATGATAAGAGTGAGCATTCCAATAACCTCTTATTCTCAGTCATAGGCGGATTTAGAACTGAGTTCCTGGGGGGGGGGGGGGGGCAGAATTTTTTTTTCTTTTTAGCAACATTTTTATTGCCTTCCACTCCTATGTTTTTGTCTGTTTCCTGTGATGCATAAGTCCATGCTTACTTTTTTGTGGGTCGTTTTCATTAAAGTGTCTTTTCATGCTGTCCTTTTTGAATTGACTTTAAGAGAGAGAGCTGGCATAAAGAGAGTGACGCAGGACTCCCTTTTAAGTGGGAAATAGAATATCTTCAATTTTAGGGGGCCGGGGGGTTTCTCCCTCAGAGGAAATTTCGTAAAATGGATATAAAATTTTGCATTTTGAAACCTTATAAAGGTTAATTGGATAGACATAGAAATTCATGACTAGATTATACAGTTGTACTGTATAGTTCAAACTTTGTAAGAAACAGCCATTTTAAGTTTGAAAGAGAAAATAAACTACATTTCTCATTACAACAACCTTATACGTAATTATAAGTAATGCAGAAAACGAAAAGGAATAGAGGTAGTGTATCATTTTTTTCCCTGGATAAACAGATTAACAATATGCAGTAGAAGTAATTGGAGCCTACTTTGCTTAGGATTTTCAAAGACTTATCTAATTATTTTCAAGGACTCTAGAATAAATAAAATTATTTAACGCACTTCATTTGTACTTTCCAGTCTCTGGTATTTTAGTACTTGATTGTACATTTTTGCAGTCCTGTTCTAACTTTGGGAGAAATAGCTATTTTAACTTTAAAAGGAAACCATAGATTTCTCATGACAACAACTTTTGTTCAGTTACAAGTGGGGCAGAAAACGAAAAGAAATAGAAGTAGTGTATTTTTTTTCCGTGCTAAACAAATAGACAATATGCAGAAGTAGTAAAAGATAAAAGCAATCAATGCAAAAGAATTTCCAAAATATTGCATTCAGGATTGAATAAATAGCAAGATATGAAGCATGTGAGTCACAAAAATTTATTTCAAATAATATGTTACAATCGTGAAAACCATGATTTTTACATTTTTAATACAAGATGTGGCAAGGAGCTGAATTTGACATATGTTGGCATTCCTCCCACTCTACCATTTGTTAGAAATTTTAAAATTTAAGGTTTGTAGCCACACGTTTGCAAATATTCAAAGTTTTCAAGCACTTAAAAATGAAATTAGTTTTTTCAAGCAATTTCCATTTTTTAGGGAACGAATCATGAATTGTTTTTGGGAGTTATACGGACCCACTTCACAGCAGGGGCCGAAGCAAACAGCTTGTTTATCTTATAGGCAACTTCGACCCTGTTTGTAATTAACTCACTCTTACCTGTAAATTTTTGCTTGATTTTTTTTTTTTTTTTTTGTAATTTTTACGAAAATTCGTCAGTTTTTACGGTTAAAGGATTTTTACGATTTTAACAATCTTTGTTAGGTTTTTATAGACTTTGATAAAATTTCAGCAAATTTTTCCAAAACTTTTGATGACTGAATTATTTAGATTTCAATAATGACAATGACTGACTCACTTAGATGATTATGACTTACCTTAGTTTTTAAACAATATTTATAAAGTAAGTAAAATTGTACTCTCCCTCTAGGTAAAAAGATTTATTTAATCAGAACACTCAGATAACTGAAATTTATTCAGTTTGCGATAGTATTTATTTTCTCTCTCTCTCTATCTCTCTTTTAAGAAAGAGAGAGAAAGAAAAAAACTTATGTTTTTTAGAATTTCTAAAAAGGCCAATTAATATACTAAGAACATAAATATTATGCACAAATAAATACTTGAAATGTGGGCACAAATCATAACAAGTAGATCGTTCTGTTAGCCCGAATGGGGGAGGGG